>NC_041333.1:27566940-27794440 GCF_004354835.1 Perca flavescens
ATATAATCAGCACTAAATGATAATCAACCTTAGTCTGTGACCTTGAGTAGGCCTGAAATTCAGAGGTGTGTCCTTATCCTGAGAGACAGGAATAAATGTGGGAGCAGGAGAAAGATTTGGGGTTTCAACTGTGACCACGCAGGGGGAAGCATGTAGAAGTCCGCTGTTTACAGTGTATTGTTTTGTCATGTCGCATGGCTGCAATCTGTGTCCGCACAAGGGGAAGCATGTTTGCAGTCTGCTGCTGGCAGTGTTTTATGTTTTATGTTTGATTGTGTTTTGACTGTCGTTTTCATGTAGTTTCATTAAACCTTTTGCTTAACTTTCAATTCGACCCCAGCCTCTCCTCCTTCCTCCAGAAATCAGAATGACCACGTCATTTAGACATTTCTTAACAGTTGTTACTAGAGAGATAAGATTATAACAGACGCATTTATTTGATTTTCTTTTTTTTTTTAGTTACCATGTCACACAGTCACATGGTAAGGCTTAGAAGAGACTTAGTTTTAAAAATCCTCATATTCCCCTTTCCACCATTTCTTTCTTTAAGCCACAGTTCTGTAAGCAACATTCCTCAACAAAGTAGCCTACTTGGAACAAGGTTGCAGGGCCCTGCACTCTGGATAGGTTATGGTATAATAACAGAGGAGGTGCAGGTTATCAGTTGAGCAGACTCTATGGTGCAAATTGGCCACAGGTTGTAGGATTGTTCTCAGGCACTGGAAAACAAAAAAGAGCATCCCCTTTAATGAATGGTTAGGAGAAATGGCCAAAATAGCCAACAACAGACATGAGGTATTTCTAAAAAATATGGGGCCCCTTTTTGATATTGAATGGCTAACTAAGGTGAAGCTGCCAATGTTATGTGTAAGATATATCATGTTATTATGAGTATGTGTCTGATAGATAAGTGATAAATTATGTTGTGACGGTGGTAGTAAAGGTTGGACACACATGGGTACTATGTCAGTGAAATGTGATAGGTACAGCGATTCTTGCCTGATATGTTGCATACATTGTAGTCTCGCTTTGCCAGACTATCCGCACGCTGTGGAGCGGAGAAGGGTCTGGCTAGTCCACATAGAATTCTGGGATGGGAGAAAAACGTGCTCTGCTTTATTGGCTTTAGCCTTTTCATCAAACTAATCACAATCATCATGGGCGGCGCTAAGCTTTGCACGGAGCCGCCTTAAAATAGTCCTGCGAGAGAAAACTCAGATTGGACAGATAGTCTAGCTAGCTATCTGGATTTACCCTGCAGAGATCTGAGAAGCAGTTAACCATAGTCCTCATAGTCCACCAAAGATTAAAATTCCAACACAAAGAAAAAATCGGCGAAAATACATGCATCCGGCGGAATTTCCTGCAGCACCGGAGCAATCCCGGAAGTGGAACGTCATGGATATAGACTACATACATTGTGACATGAATAATAAAATGACTCTGTTGTGTAGAACCTATAGCCATTTTCTTCAAATTAATCACTGACAAATAGCAGAGTGGAGAAACTGAGCTCCATAGATATTTTGCTAATCTGTTTTGAGTAAAGAGAGTTATTCTTTAAAATTTACATAAAAAGCAAATTTTAACGCCACAATATACTTATTGTGTGTTGTAATTCAAATAACTACTAATTTTCAAATGTGTGTTAAAAAAGCTCATTAAGATGAGTTTATTTTTACAGAGAGAGAATGTGAAGTTTTTTGCACATAAAGATCCCTGTGGTGTAGCAAATGGCCCTTTTTATCCCAAAGCCTCTTATTCACAGCTGGGGGGCTACATTAACACCGTGTTGCTAAATAATGGCTTTGTCCCGTCCCAGAGCCAGGGTGTAAACATTTTTTTACTCTTTTCACGCAAATTCATTGTTGTCTTTTGTCTACAACAGAGTAGCTAAAATTCCTGGCCAGCATCTTGCAGAATACTTTTTAAAATTGTATCTGGTGTAGTATGTGCAGAGTAGGATTAAAGCTTGAAATCACTAAACACTATTTTAGTTTGACTTTTGTCCTGATCTCTTTACTCAGGGTTTTAACCACAAGAGGGCAGACTAGGAGAGGACTGATGCAACATGACTGGTCTCTAGTCCGTCTGTCTAGAAACTGTGGTAAGGCACTGAATTGAGTAAATTCATCTAACTCTCTGTTTAATGTGGTGCCAATAATACAGTGAGTTTTCAAATATCCCCTATGACTTATATATATATATATATATATATATATATATATATATATATATATATATATATATATATATATATAGATATTATATAATTTATTTATTTTTAGGTAATTTTTGGGGGCATTTTTGGCCTATATTTTTGACAGGACAGCTGAAGACATGAAAGGGGAGAGAAAGGGGGGAATGACATGCAGAATCCTTGACATGCATGGGTTGAAATAAAAAGGATTTCTCTTCTGGGTTTGTCAATAGTGTGGGCGGTTTGGGTGAATGGCCTCTATCTTGGGCAATGGTAGCTTTAGCATTACAAACAGGCCTTGAAACACAAATGTTCAACATGACACCTACGCAGCAAACAATCAGTTTAAGCAGAATAAGCTACAATATCGTAGCCATGAAGTTCATCTCCTTTTCAATGTTAAAATTTGAGTAAATAAACCGATTTCATTAACATGGTTGTAGATGAGGTTGTAGGACCCAACAGTGAAGCAGTGACCCATTCCATTTCATGATATTTCATTTGAAATAAAAAAAGCAATAAAACCAAGCTAATGTGTTCACCACTAGCCTATACCCATTTCACACTGAGGGTTTAACCAGGGTTTAACCAGGGTTAATCAGGCTTAAACGACTCAGCTTCGAGATCCAGGTCAAAACATGGTTAGGACGCAGGCGTCTGGTCCATTTAAATGTAAATTGCACACAACCAGGGTTGCTAACAACTGTGGCGGGACAAACTAGGTCATGTTGGAAATCGGGGCGCACAGTCGTCATAGGGCGCTGCACACTTTGAAAAAAACAAACAGATTTTTGTCTCACTGACAAAATGTAATCGTATGAAAATAAGTTGTATTTATCTAATTCAAAGCTCTCTCTCTCTCTCTCTCTCTCTCTCTCTCTCTCTCTCTCTCTCCTGCTCGCCCAAGACACACATTTGCAGCCAGCAGTCTTTTTCTCTGTCTTTTTGGCTGGACCGCAGAGGCCAGCCCTATGACCTGGAAAATCTGTCGCTGAATGATGAAGTGAATGATGAAATGTTCAATCCAACATTGGTGGATTGAGTGTGATGATGTCAGTGTTTGGGTTTCCCCATTGGCCAATGACATTTCCAACTTTATTGGCACGACACAGGCTTTTAAGTTCTATCACCCATCAATAAGCTGATTAACTTCTGCAATGTGTGGGACAAGTAGGCCTATGTAATTTAGTAAGGAAAATCATGAACAGCAGTGACAGGCTATTTCTATATAAATAAAGTGGATGGGCAGGTTTGGATTTTATCATGTCATCTGCCATTGCGGCAGGGAGAGGGGCAGGAAAATCAAAAGGGTTGGCAAGCAAGGGAAGCATATTTGATCATTTATCAGAATCAGTTCATTTATATAATAAATAATGTGTTCTATACTGTTTATAATAGATTATCAGTGTTATTCTTGCAAGATTTGTTTGCGCTTCGCACAATAGTTCTTCCCTTGTCCTAAAATGGTCATAAATCAAAACTAGAGTAGCATACTTCGCTGTTACTGCTGCACCTGCAATGAATGAAATGCAGAGCTAGGAGTGTCTGTCTCCACAAAATCATCTGTTAATCACTTTGAATCAATCAGAAAATACGTTTTATTTCTCTCATTCATAGATTGTTCCCACTTTCTGTCTCTCTCTCTTCGCTGGCCCGTGCTCGCAGCGCAACTGGGTTCAATACCTTGTTTAGCCATCACACATTTTCAAAATCCATAAATGATATCGCTATGGTCTAAGACATTATAAAGTAAAGTTAGTAAACATGAATACCTCTCCCAAAACTAGACTGCTAATGCTCAAATTTGAGATTTCATCAAGTAAATAAATATGGATCTCCTCAATAGACAATGACTTGGAAAAGATGTTACAAATGACACTGAGAGCGCCCAAGGGAGTCCATGGATACATTTTCTGTTTCTGAACTGACAACACTACAATGGAATAAAAAGCTAATTTGGGTATACATTTGGGTCTCCTATTCATTGTATATGGAATAGCTCCAGACTTTATATTTGATGACATCACAAGTCTGAGACTTTCTTCTCTAATTTCTGGCTTTGAGAAAGAGAGTAGCTCATGTTCACAAATATTGATTGAACATTCCTAGGCCATGACAATAACATATTTAAATTTTTTATGTAGTTGTTGTTCCTGTTTAACTACTCTAGTAATTGCTTGTTGCCATTGCAATGCATAATAGCTAGTGTATGAGGTATTGCATATTTTAAATGAAATATTAATCTGCATACTTGTAGCCTATACAGCCATCAGTGAAGAACATATAAGTACATATCTTATTTGAGACATGATGTAATCACGGTCTTGCTCGAAACCATACGACAATATTAAAAAGTTAAATTGGAGTGCTGCCCTAGTCTTGCCTTTAAGTTATTATCCAGGTTAGGATCTAGAACCCAGTCTTTAAGGTCTTGTGAGTTGAGCATGTTGTGTATTTAATTTTTAATTGTATAAAATCTGCAAAATTGGAAACAGTCAAGTTCCACTACCTTAAAATTGTCAACTCTTCTTAAAACTCTATGATTCATAAAAATTGCAGTGTAGTAAAGAATTACACTATACTGTGTATTCACACTTTTAAATAAAGTTTTTGATCATTTGAAGATTTTGCAGCAACAGCAGTTTGTCATAGCACTTCACCAAGGCACATGTTCTTCTCATGTTGGCAGGCCCTAACATTTAACTGTACACTTTAATTACACGGCATTATCTTTGGAACAGTCTTAAGAGCAGCAAATGGCTACAGAGGCTCATAAAAGGATACGATAGTGTTTCCTATCACCCGTCAGAACAACAACTGGTTGGCAGAGAAGTTGCCCAAGTGTGTACTCATTATTGTCTGATTACGTAAGCGTTCATCAGTATTTGTGAGAGAGTATTATTTTATGATTAAACATGACAGTATGTCAACCTAATTTTGCTCCTTCAATGATTTAGGTTATCTGAGTTCATTGTGGATTTTCTTGCTGTCAAGCTCTACAACCCACAGGGCGATGCAACCTACAGTGACACTCTGCGTTCAGAGCTTTGGTCCAAATATCTGTATTAAAGCAGAAGCGACCTCAACAGATGTGACATTGCAAAACCTCATCGCTACAGACTTGGCAATCTGAAATGGTGTGTGTGTTGGAGAAAATGGGAGAGAGAGCTCCACACTGTTGCTTACAGCTGAGATAACCTCCCCTGCTGGTTTGAGAACAGTGCTTCATCATGGAGCCAGCTGGAGCAATGACGTGACCTTTGAACCTCAGCTAGGGCCTGATCAAATAGTGGATTTGCTGATTAAATATTTATCAGCTCCGGGCAATTACCCCACATCTGTCTGGCGGTTTGATGGTCACTTTAAAGCTTTAGTGCGTAACGTTTTGATATTAATGAATGTCTGTTAAATTCAAGCAATTGCCAAATGAGTTGCTACAAAACTAATTAAGACTATCAGCTCCACACAACTCTCTCTGTATTTCTGAGTATGACGCGTTCCTTTTCAGAGCATCAATAAATCCCATCACATGTTAAGGCCAGGAACCAGTTTAAAATCCTTTGTGATCCCCCCATAAAAAAAAGAAAATTGAAAATGTCCCTAAAATGTAGATGCCCCATGATAAACTCTTTTGCTCCCTTTTGAAAGGTTCTTGTCGCTCGTCATATTAAGTGACAGTTTGCCTTTAATATAACGAAACATGCAACCTTGCCGGCTCAGTGTTCTGAGTTTGTATTGATAACAATTACGATGGCAGTAATTTAGATAGATGACTCCATGTGGATGCTATTCAACGTGGTGCAATACAAGCAGTCTCAAAGGTTGCTGTTCCAGATAAGAGTCAATCTTCTGACAAGGCTCTGAGCTTAGAGCAGCTGATACGTATGTAGAACACTCTTATCTCAGGGGCCAAGGCAAAAGCCCGAAAGACTACTGTAAAAAATGCTCACTATTTCCCAGAGCCCAAGGTAGCATCTTCAAGTGTTGTCTGACCAATGGTTCAAAAGCATGGTTTGTGTATAGTTTGCCTGGCTAAATAAAGCCCTTCACAACCAGAAACGCAGGCATACACATTATTGGATGTCAACTACAAAGCTTCCACTGTCACATTTTCAAATTTTCAAAGTCTGCTGTATTTTGATAATTAGTCTCAGACAAATGGCTAGACTTGATAATGTCGGTCTGAACCTAGCAGGCATTGATGTGGCCGCAGAGGTGAGATCTCCGTCACCCCTCCATCTTCACAGCATTATCAAGCTCAGTTTGGCTCATGTCCATAAAACTATAAAGTGAATGGGTTTTTATTCAGGGGTTGAGAGTAAAGACAGACACCACAGTGTTGAATGATAAACAACAAAGGCAAATGGAAGTAGCAAAAGACAAAGAAGGATCAAATGTGATTTGGGTTTTAAATGGACATAGAGGTATTGCTGCAGACACACAACAATGAAACCACAACAACAACAAACACAAAGGGAAACTGGAAATTTGTGGTTCACATTCCATCCATCCATCCATCCATCCATCTTCGTCCGCTTATCCGGTGTCGGGTCGCGGGGGGAGCAGCTCCAGCAGGGGACCCCAAACTTCCCTTTCCCGAGCAACATTAACCAGCTCCGACTGGGGGATCCCGAGGCGTTCCCAGGCCAGGTTAGAGATATAATCCCTCCACCTAGTCCTGGGTCTTCCCCGAGGCCTCCTCCCAGCTGGACGTGCCTGGAACACCTCCCTAGGGAGGCGCCCAGGGGGGCATCCTTACCAGATGCCCGAACCACCTCAACTGGCTCCTTTCGACGCAAAGGAGCAGCGGCTCTACTCCGAGCTCCTCATGGATGACTGAGCTTCTCACCCTATCTCTAAGGGAGACGCCAGCCACCCTCCTGAGGAAACCCATTTCAGCCGCTTGTACCCTGGATCTCGTTCTTTCGGTCATGACCCAGCCTTCATGACCATAGGTGAGGGTAGGAACGAAAACTGACCGGTAGATCGAGAGCTTTGCCTTCTGGCTAAGCTCTCTTTTCGTCACAACGGTGCGATAGATTGAATGCAATACCGCACCCGCTGCGCCGATTCTCCGACCAATCTCCCGCTCCATTGTCCCCTCACTCGCGAACACAACCCCAAGGTACTTGAACTCCTTCACTTGGGGTAAGGACTCATTCCCTACCTGGTTCACATTCCTGAAAATAGAAACCGTACACAAATATAGTGAAATCCAACAAAACAGATCTGCAGTACATATAGTAAATGAATGTTCAGCTTTTGTTGAGACAGTGACAGAGAGTAGTTGACTCAATTGTTGGTACTCACCGAAAAATATAGGCACATTTGTACGTTAACAGGCACATACTGGACCATGCAGACCATTTTATCCACCATGTAGGTGTACTTCCGTATAGTTTGAGTCAGCATGAACTAAAAACGTACAATAGCATTCTTCCAGCATGCTATATTGTCGTAATCAGCTATTATTGACTACTCTTTTTTCTGTACATGTTCTTATTGTACATTCTGTACTAGTTTTTCTTTTCTTTTTTTATTAGAAAATGTATTAAATTAAATTGCTGGTAACTAAAGAGATTCGGGATTCAAGATTCCTTTTATTGTCATTCAGCAAAACACAGAACTATGTAAAGCATGAACAAAATTACGAGCACGGCTCCTTTAAAAACACAGATAAAAAACGTAGTAATAAAATAGAGCTCTTAAAATACAAGTTTCTAACAGCTGATCTGAACAGTTTGTACAGATCCTATTTTCTCCTAAATAATTTCCACCCAATTCAGTAGTTAAAGTCAGTTATGGTGGCACACTGAATGGAGCACCTTTGTGATCTACTCCATTTCAATATACCAGTTAGATCCTCTCAAAGGACCATTTAGTTGTGTCAACTCATTTCATACAGTCTCAACAAAATTGAGCATTTTAAGATTTACAAAGTAGTCATTATTTTAAGGCAGTAGCAAGGTGTAGCATGGGCCAAGAAGAATCCATTAAATTTGGGACCAGATCTGAATCACAGGGCAGAGGCACAATTTTGTTCTCTCACTTTTATTAATATTGCGAGTTAGGGCATGGCCTTGGTGGAGGTCTGCGCTCTCCATGAGCCCTTCTAGATACTGAGTGTATTGCCTTTTATTCGCTGTGGTGAACTTGTTTTTGATATGTAAAAGTGAAAGTAAAGTCTTTGTTACCTTTTTGTAGTGTCAATTGTCTTGAATGTCATGAATGCATAATGTATGTTGCTGGATATTATTTGAATTCTTGCTGTTGTATCTTGCTTCATGTTGCATACGATATGAACTTCCCATGTTGCAATCGCTCAGAGCAAGTATTGACAGTGCAAGATATTGAGAGTGATGATTTTTCAGAGAAAAGTGCATTGATTATACAGGCTACTGGAACTTCTGTACTGTATATTATGCAAGAAACACAGGCCAGTCTCTTGGTTACAGTTGATTGCCATTGACCACTGATGACAATTATTAACCTTACACCTAATAACCCTGCACTATTAGACAAACCTTCACTCTGCATCTGCAGGTCTGCTACATACTGTAGAAGGCAACATTTCCTTACTATCGTGGTACACCTATCCGCACATAGAGATGATTGTGTAGAATTATTTCTACAGCACATTAATACACAAGTATGACTGAAAATGTATACAATTTGACACAGTTTTAAGTAAAATCTTTAACTCAGTTTCTTATCAGTTTTTTTTTTCTAATAAGGGACATGAATTATATCTTACCTAATGCAAATCTCAAAAGAATAGACATGAATGTTTTAATAGGCAATTACTTAATGAGTATAAGGGTTGTGTGAAAGAAGACATTACAATACTTATGACATGCGCAGATTGTGTATCTGCATAATTAGAGATAACTTTCTAGGATCATTACTCAAATTACATGAAGCCATGGTGACAAAGTCCACTGGTGATAGGACAACAAACAACAGCATGGCACATACACACCACTCTTTGACCTTTTAATCATTGCACACACACACACACACACACACACACACACACACACACACACACACACACACACACACACACACACACACACCAGCCACAAACTGTGTTATCCATAAACTGAGATAAGTCTGTCTTGATACAATGTTCTCGATTGATTACTGCACTGTAGGTCTGTGTGAATGTGAGTGTATGCCTATTTGTTATTCACAATTTGGTGACTGCAGATTGAGCGTGATTACATTTCAGAGAGTCAATCGCAACAAGTCACTGTCTTCTGTTTGCTCTTGTTTGTTTCTCTTGGCAGCCTTTTGGCAGCACTGGGACTGTCAATAATGTGGCTTTTCCTCTCCTACACACTCTTCTGTAACAAATGGTATGCAAGAAAACCACTGGCAGGGTGGAGGGGGTGGTCAACCTAAAATGTTTGAAGTGTATGTTGCAAAAATGTAGAAAATAAAACCGGATCCAGTGCAGATCCCTGTAAGATACCTTTATTATAAGATAAGTGGGGAATTTTTAACTATTTGTCTTCCATTTTATTTTCATTCTCTTCACCAATGTTCTCCTCTCCCTGCTCTCCTGTCTCTCTACCTTTTGTTTGAATCATAAAAAAGAAAATTCTGTCTTGTCACCCCATCCCCTGTTTCTCATATTCACACTTCAGTGCTCTGTCTTTACGATGTGATTATGTCAGCCTTTGATGTCTTCAACACAATAAGAGCAACGTGGCTACGGACAAATGAGAATGGCCTTTATCAAGCAGAAAAAAATGCTAATAGCTGGGGCGACCTCTAGCTCACCCAGTAAGAATCTGACCTGGGGCCCTTAGCTGCATGTAATCCCCCATCTCTCTCCCACCTTTCCTGTTTATTTCAAAAAAAAAATAATCTAAAAAAATAAATAAAAATAGCTAATATCCAAGAAATATCATCAGTAAAATGTCCTGTTCTAAAAAAAAGAATCATGGTTGTTTGGGTCTTGCATGTTGGTACTTCACTACTTACCACAGCACCTTTAACTCTTTACATTTCTGTGAGTGATTTTTATGTATGTGAGATATATGTGTGTATGTGTGTTTGTTGTGTTATGGTTGTCTAAGCTACTGGATGCCTAAAATTTCCCTCGGGATGAATAAAGTATCTATCTATCTATCTTCAGTAAAGGTTACAGTACATTCATGATACTGATAATGTAAAGCAAATCTCTGATTGTGTGTGCTGGCATGTGTGCTGACTGAGTGTTCTCCTCCCAGCGGGTGACCATTGAACTCTCAACCCAGTCTTCCTGCTGAGGGGAAGGCAGGGGGGGTGAGGTCCACCTCCACGGAGACACACAACCCTCACACCTCCACCCCCAACCCTCCTCCCCACATTGACTCATCCCTCTATAAAAAGTCTGCTCTTGCTGAATTCGTTCAGTCTCGTCACAAACTCCACCAGGTAAGACAACAACTGCTGTGGCTCTTTAACTGGGACAAGGCTGTAGAATAAATAGTCAGACAAGAATAACTGCTGGAAAATTTTTTTTTTTAAACATTTGCCAGAGTTTTTAAGAAGTTGTGAACTGGTGCCAAACATAAGTTTCTCTGTAAGGAGACATTTTGGTGTTAACTTTTAATTGTGAGATATTTCATTTAATTGTAACTTTGGGATAATGCTGTTCAGCTTGTAGTGATATTTTAGCAGCTATCTTCATTTCAAGAAGATGAGGAGATCCCTAAATTTAAGTGCCTCTGGATTGAGATTGTCTTTGAGCTAAGAGAGATGACTTGGTAATTCTATTCACTGTAAAACCTGGATGTGGATTACATAGCAGTCCAGAGCTAATCTGCTTGAGCTGTCTCTCTGAATTTGTAGCCACCCTTAATCTAACCAGATTACAGGTTATTTTAATAGGCAGCCATATGTTTAGTGTAAACTCATTTGGACCAAAGGGTTAGGGTTAGTGTGCAGCTTTAACGGTGTGTTAAAGCATTCTTACTTTTAAGCACTCTTATCTGGCTTTGACATTGTTTTAGGCGGGGGATTTAAGATTTATTGGATTAATGGGTTTCCAATTTTTGAAATGCGGTTTTGGATCACTTTTTTGTGCAATTGAAACACATTTTATGGAAACTCCTTTAACTGTCATGCTGTAAGGTTGACGTGTTGCTTCTTTTTCCACTCCAGACCACCATCATGAAATTCTTGGCTCTCGCCCTTCTTCTGGCTGTCGGTGAGTACTGAACGCTCCGTTTCTTAAGGGAAATGCTGAACCTGCATGCACTGCTTTGTTTAGCCAGTATATTGATTTTATGTAACATCTAATATATTTTTGATATATTTTTTATTTTACATTTGAAATACTGTATTTTCTGACTGCTTACTGTTGCCCACACCCTCCATTTCTCTCTTTCTGCTCATATCTCCTCCTTACCTTTCCTTTCCTTTCCTCCTCAGGCTCTCATGCCGCTTCCCTGCAGGCTGATGCACCCTCCCAGCTGGCCCATATCCGGGCTGCTATGGATGTCTACATGACTCAGGTGAAGGACAGTGCCCTTAAAGCCCTGGACCAGCTCGATGACACCGAGTACAAGGATCTCAAGTAAGGCCATGTCATTCTCCTTAGTCAGTCCCCCTTTCTGTAATTTATACTTGCTCACTAGTTCATTTACCTTACTCTCCTAGTCACCTTTTACATTTCTAGTCACCATTTACACATGTGTTTATTTAACTTAGGCTAAAAAAAAAATTCTCCCCCATCTCTGTTCTCTCCCAGGGCCTCCCTGGCTCAGCGTATGGAGGATATGCACACTCAGATCAAGACTCTGCAGCAATCCGTTTCCCCCGTCACTGACAATGTCGTCGCCACCATCTCCGACGCCACCAGTGACCTCCGTACCTCTATCATGAATGATATTGAAACCCTGAAAGCCGACCTTGAGCCCAAACGTGCTGCACTGAGAGAGGTCATCGACCGACACATCCAGGACTACCGTACAAGGATGGAACCCATCATCACCGAGTATTCCGCCAAGCACACAGAGCACATGGATGCCCTGAAGGCCAGGCTGGAGCCTGTTGTGGAGGAGCTGCGCGCCAAGGTGGCTACCAACGTGGAGGAGACCAAGACCGCCCTGATGCCCATTGTTGAAGCTGTGCGTGCCAAGCTCTCTGAGCGTCTGGAACAGCTGAAGCAGATGGCTACTCCCTACGTCGAGGAATACAAGGACCAGCTGCAGCAGGCCTATGCCCAGGCGCAGAATGTAAATGCTGATGACATCAATGCCCTGAGGACGAAGATCGCACCTATGGTCGAGGACATCAAGACTCAGCTCAACTCTATCTTCCAGGCCATCTCTGAATCCGTCACCAAGAACTAAATCCTCCCTATCCTCTTCCTGTAACTAACCTCACCTAACCTACCTGTCAGTCCTATCCATTCCACCTTTCTCTCCATTCCTTCTTTCCTTATATGTGCAGCCAAACCACCTACCAAAATAAAGCCAATGTCTAACTGATGCACTTCTTTGCAACAAAATGGCGGGACTCTTGTTCTCTCTCTCCCAAGCAAACACCTTACTTTAGGCGCACATGCTCAATCAAGCACATGCAAGCAAAGCCATACACAGACACATGCATACTCAGCACATACATGCTTTACTCTTCCAATGCTATAGCCAACGGCGTACATTTTGTGTAGGACTTGTATGTGAGGAATTACCACAAGTGCCTGAAACTCTGTGTAATGATGCTTGTCTGATGAAAACTGTGCATTGACGAAATACAGCTCAATAAACATCTGGCTGTTTATATTACTTTGGTCTCTGACTCTATCTTGAACCTTCCCTAAATGATCTGCCTTTAATGAAGCAGAATGTTGTCTATGACAATATATAACACACTGAAATTCACCCCATTATAAGTCCACATCAGAATATACCTAACTTTATCTAAACTATTAAAATATATGATACAGTCTAATAAATCCTTTATTGGAGTGTATCGTCTCAGGTCAAATCACACAGACAGCCTTTTGAGGTGTCATCATTGATCATAAGGCCCATTCTAAAAGAACAATATTCATACAATCTGTTTTACTTAAGAGGGGCATCCAATAACATATGAGATATTTCTGCCTGTGGCCTTGAAAGCTGTGATTAATGAGCTGATCAGGGGTGTGAATTGGCCTATTGACAAACTTAAGTCATGTTGTGCTTCATTAGGGAAAAGCCTGCTTTTCTGCTTTCGACCCCTCAGGCTGGAATGCTTCAACACTGTCCCATCATAGAGCCACACGCACACATACACACACGCACGCATGCACGCACGCACACACGCACACACACGCACACACGCACACGCACACACACACACACACACACACACACACACACACACACACACACACACACACACACACACACACACACACACACACACACACCACTATACACCATTCACATTTGTGTCTACTTTGAGTGTTATGAACTATGGTCAGGTCTTTATGTGACAAAGATCCTTGCATGACCCACACTGGGAGAAAAAGACAATTTCCAGTACCTAACAACATTGGACAACAATGGAAAGAAGTCCAGAACTTTTTCAATGACACTGTCTGATATTTTGCATTTTATAAATGTGCTAGAATGTTGCCATCAAACCAAACCAGAAATGTCCACTTGAGTCAGTTTTAGGTAAAAACTGACTCTCTAATTAGTTTGGTGTTGAAACGCAATTTGTTGCTGTCCTCATCTGTCCACACCCAGTAACACTGGGCTGATTAGGATGTTATTAATGTCCTACTGGTCGGTCAAGACAAGCTCCACTAAAGGCTTTAGGCTATATGAAACAATAGAAAATGTATGCGCACATTTGTGTATTCACAATTCTTGGGGCGCATTCATGCGCGTGCAGCTGTGATTAGTGCATGTCAGTGGCACTATGAGTATTGTAATGGATGAGGCAGGCATGAGGTCCCCAGTGAGAGACTCATGGTGTATAAAACCAGCTTGTTCTTGGACACAAACAGCTACTCCACTACTACATCTACCACAGCACCGGGCACTGGACTGGGAGGAAGATTTTTGCCTTCAGTTCTGTGTTGTGTCGCAAAGTTGTGGGTTTGATTCTCTACTGGTCTTGATGTAATGACAAGAGTTGCTTCTTTTGATCAGAAGTGGAAGAACGGACTGGAGTGAACAGAAATATTAAAGACAAAACGGCAAATTCATTCATATTATTTACCTTGTAAACCTACAAAATGATGGATGGTAAGTGTTTGTTTTATCAAAATAATCTGAGCTCAATGGAGAAAATATACATTACTTTGATGATGATGATGATGATGATGATGATGATGATTCTGTGATCTAATCCAATGTGAGCAAAAGTTCACGACACATCTCTCCTCTACTAAGGTCATCATATGCCTCAGACCTGTGAAGTATCTCTGCCCTGCTGTACAGACGGGGGGTCCCTGTCGAGCGTCAAGGCCCCCCAAGTCAGTGGGGTCAGAGTTCAGCTGGAGATGCATGCACTTTGGCAGCAGTTTGACCAGCTGGGCACAGAGATGATTGTTACCAAAGCTGGAAGGTAACAATAACACTCATATTTATATTCCTCATTACCTTATCATAAACTCCTTCATTTTTCCTCTTTCTCTGTTGTCTCTGACTACATTATGGTCATTTACATGTTCACAAACTGCAGGAGGATGTTTCCAACATTCCAGGTTCAAATCTCTGGGATGGATCCTAGTGCTGAATATGTCCTGCTCATGGACTTTATCCCTGTTGACAATAAAAGATACAGGTCAGACACACATACAGAGTGAGGTGCACAGGGCTTAGTGTGTAGTGTGTAACAGAGATTGGTACTTTTTTTCCAACATACAGTCAATGTTTTTAGCTTATTCATGATCTGTTTTAGCATTTCCATCACTTTATTCAAGACCATAATTACCCACTTATAACCTAGATTTGTTGCCCCTCTGCAAGCTTCATCATAACTTAACATGCCTACTGTAGAAATTTGAAGTTGTGTGTGTGTGTGTGTGTGTGTGTGTGTGTGTGTGTGTGTGTGTGTGTGTGTGTGTGTGTGTGTGTGTGTGTGTGTGTGTGAGTGTTTTTATCAGATATGCGTTCCACAGCTCATCCTGGTTGGTGGCAGGGCGAGCGGATGTTGTAGCCCCAAGCAGGATGCATTTCCACCCAGACTCACCTGCCCATGGAGCCCAGTGGATGAAGCAGACCGTATCCTTCGACACTCTCAAGCTCACCAACAATCTGCTGGATGACAATGGACATGTCAGTCGATGTCTTTAAAGACACAAAGGACATTATTTGAATTGTCATTTTTATCAGGAAAGACACATAAGTATTGAAATGTCTCTCTTATGACTTTCTTGTTGTGTGTTTTCTCCAACTTCTTCCTTGCCAGATGATATTGAACTCCATGCATCGCTATCAGCCGCGCTTCCATGTGGTGTATGTAGATCCAGCTCCCAACAGTCACTTAAACGCATACAGGAACTTCTGCTCTTTTTCCTTCCCTGAGACACGCTTCATGGCCGTCACTGCCTATCAGAACCACCGGGTAGGAAACCCAGGATCAGTAGGCTACCGTAGGCTTTTCATTGTGCATTAACTGATATAACTAGGACAGAATTAATGATCAATTTCTTTGCTTTTATCTTTTTATTATAACCAGCCCAACCCCCTCTCTCTCTCAGATCACCCAGCTAAAAATTGCAAGCAACCCATTTGCCAAAGGCTTCAGGACTACAGACCCCCAGGATAGGTAAGTTTCTATCTGTCATTCAGTCAAATCTGAATACAGTTTGCTTGATTAAGAAACACATGTAAAAGACTTTACCTGAAATGGCCAGTTGTCTAGATCATAGTGTATCTGTATCGCTGTTATCAGCTGGTACATAGTGATAAGGCAGCAGTCTCCATGATAGCTAATCTCTGACCTTTGTTTTGAACGGAGGTTTACAAATGGCAGGTTGTTGGCCATGTAAACTGTGAGGGACATGGTTATGGTGATATATATATATATATATATATATATATATATATATATATATATATATATATATATATATATATATATATATATATATATATATATATATATATATATATATATATATATATATATATATATATATATATATATATATCACCATAACCATATATATATATATATATATATATATATATATACATATTTGTATGTGTGTGTGTGGTGTGTGTGCTGTCTACTATGCTTGTGTGACTATATACAGTTTCTGCGTGTTTGAATGTGTGTAGAGTGGGTTATTCGGGACCTCTGGCAGTGTGGTGTCCACCAGAGGGCAGAGCTGAACCCCTCACCAACAAACTTGGAGGGCAGGGAAGCTGGGGCTCAAAGACTTCAAACAGTGAGTATGTTTCTGTATCTTACAGTATATGTTGGGTGCAACGACTTAACATACAGTAAACAAATGAATCGTGTTGATTACATATTGTTTCATTCTAATTTTCACTCTTTTTTGAATATCATAACACATTTTCAGTCACAATTTTAACACAGGGATTGTATAAGGCCTTTTGAAAAATGTCTTCGCTTTGAGAATAAAATTCTTCTTCTGGTGGATAATTTTCTGCATTTGTTGGATCTGTTTGCCAATCAGATGCTTCATACAAGAGGCAGGGTTAAAAGAAAATATTCTCAAACATTACTACTCCAGTGTTATGATGCTGGATGGGTTAATAAGCAGTCTGATGATTAGAATCAGCTGTGGGGAAATTAGTCAGATTTGATAGATAGATAGATAGATAAATAGATGGATGGATGGATGGATAGATAGATAGATAGAAACTTTGGTCTAAGTTCTGATCAATACCTGTCTAACTTTATTCTCCTGCATCCTCAGGACAGGAGGACCCAGCCCCCCTGTTGGTGGAGCAGTGTGGACTGTTCCACCACTGTAAAGACTCTGTGGGACTCTGTGGGAGCAAAGATGGGGATAGTGTATTAGCACCTGCTTCCCTCATTCCTATTCCATCCTACTGGGATTGTCCAGGATCATCTCAAGAGAGAGACAGTCTGTCATAAAGAGAAGCAAACTGACTAAACTTGAATTCAATTTGATCCACTGCTTGCTTCCTATATTTAATATCATACATCATTTGTTTATAGTTTGTGGTCTCACTCACAAAATTAATTTATAGGGATGCTATGCAAGTGTTTCATCAAAATCCTAATGTCTATGGCAATATGATAGATGTACAGCAATGATGCAATGTGCTATAAATAATAGCATACAGTAAGAGCACTTCATAGTAAAGTACTATAGATTACAGCAACGATACAGTGGTGCTCCTACAAACTCACAGGTGAGAAAAACAAACAATTTGGTAGTATAGGCTATATCTAATGTCTCGTTATTATTATTTGTGCAACTACAATGCATCTGTCTGTTGTCTGATATAATAAAATTAATTCTGAGATCTTGGCCTCTGATTTTTCCTTAATTTAGACACAAATAACAAAATGCAAGGTGGACTAAATTATTCTGGAGTAGAGCAGGTAGCAATTCCCCCAAAGAGATGATATTATGGTAATGGAAACACCTGTGATCCGCATAGCAATTAAGGAGAAAACACCATTACCCAGAATGCGAGTCTTCCCATGGATGTAGACATGTAGACCTGTAGACCAGGGATATTTCCTGAAGAATCTACGAAAGCCATGACATGACAGCGATTTTGCCTTCAAAATAAAAGACGTTATGAAAAAAGAACAATAGGCCTATATGGTGTGCTATAGTCATAATCTTGTTAAACAAGTGAAATTAATCAAAATAAAAAAGTTCTATACAATAACATGGAACATCTATTTCAATCACACAATCACAAACTAGTCAAAAAATGACTGATCATTATCATTTAAAACCCTTAAGGCCTGTGTGTGGTAGGCTTATAGGCCTGCATTATAATGTAGGCTAATGGTAGGCCAACTGTAGCCTCCACATGTAGCTGAAGCCTACCAAAACTCTTTAAAGAAGGCAGTCCTCATTATTATGTAAAGTGAATTTTAATTAGCCTACACATTGTAACTGTCACTACTGGAGTGGTTGCATTAAGTAAAAGTCACATCAGAGTGGAATAATTGGTCTGGTAATAGCCAAGCCACTTTGATAAGAATTAGCTTTTATTTCAGTTTGGGATTTTAAATTGTATTTTTTTTTGTTATTGTATTGCCTAATGTAACATAGGCTTCATTATTTTATTGCACAAATAAATATGGTAAAATGTTTCACTATAGGCCCACATAAAGGCAAACCTCCATTTTACAGATTGGGCAGTTACCCCATAACTGCGGTGCTATTGCCTATACTGCCTGGTAGTTTATTTGGGGGATTTTATTTAGAAAATGCTTACAGGAAGCCGCGTGGTTTCATATTTCACCTTGACGGTGTTGATAGCCTACTCACGCGCTCGCAGCTCTGAAGGATGCAGCGGGGTGGATGGAAGAGGAGGAGGAGGAGGTGAAAGCCTGGAGGCGGAGATCTGAACGATCGGGTCGGAAAGGATGCGGATTACGGTAGCTCACCGGCCATCCTGCCTTCCGACGATGGTTTCGGTAGTTTGTTTGACATGAGGATGCGCGGAGAAAACGACCCAGGCCTGCGGTTTGTTGGTAGGCTGCTGAGCACGGAGGGAGAGCCTGTCATTTACCCGTCGCCTCAAATGATCTGTGACACCGAGGGTTGCCTGGCTTGATTATAAGGGTGATTTGATTTTCAGCGTAGGCTATTTACTTTGTTGTTATGTTAGGCTACTTTGTCGTGGTCTGAAATTGGTTTATTTTCTCTTCATTTAACGAAAAAACACAGCTGACCCTGTCCCTTTTTTTTTTATATTTTTGGTGCAACTGCCATCATGGTTTTAGCCGTCATTTTAGCATCATCGCCACCTGATCCCTTATCCTGTGCCGCTGCAGACTGGATGTCAAACTGAACGAGTGTCGTAAAGTCAAAACCAAACATACCCAATTTTTTTACTTTTTCTTTTTTTAACCGAGTTTCAACATGGAGGCGTCGACGTTACAGCCTCGCTGGTTGACAGGTCTGTTTATATGGACGGCGTTGTGTCTGCTCAGCAGCGGTCAATCCGCGCCGGACGCCTCGGGCCTGCCTCTAGCTATTCGCGTGCCACTGCGGCAAGGCGCTCGCGCTCAACGGCCACCGCCGCTGCCCCCTGCCGCCGGCCACGCGGGGAAGCACGCTGCGCGCAGGCGGAGAGGAGCGGCAGCGGGCGGGATCAGCTTTGTGGACATGATAGATAACCTGCGTGGGAAGTCTGGTCAGGGATACTACGTGGAGATGGCCGTGGGCTCTCCTCCGCAGAAGGTAGGCCTAAAGGTTTTATTTACATAAAAGCATGTCAAAGCACTCCTGAATAGCCTATAGGAATATAATGCACCATTTGGGCTATAGCCTATAACAGATCTATAATAACAGCATCTAATGAATTGCATTGAATACACACAAAAGTAATGAAGAAAGCTTTGTGGATGACATTCAGTGTCACTGGCCATTATTTTTTTCTTTATTACCTTGTGCAGAGTCTGGCTCTAGCCTGCAAAACGCGATTTTCACCTTTGTCTCCCACATCCTCTCTCTCTCTCCAAGTTGAATTTAATCTCCTTTATTGGCAGGAATGTTGCATTAAGTAGGCTACCAGCCACACTTTACTCTCTGTGGTGCCACCTTAAAATCATCATTACATGCACTGCTTTCTTTAAATAAAAAGTATGAAAGTGAAAAAACAATATTGCCAGAGCATTAACATTACTAAAGACGTACAATTTTACATGTATCGCTTTTACCTCAGTCTTGCATCAGTGTGTCTGTATGTCATTCACTCTGTTTTGACCATTTACACACGTTATAACACTATGAAAACAATAATAGGTCATTTTAACTCAGCACCATACACAGACCTACATTATAATCATACTACATACTATGCAACTCAATTCTACTCAAACTACAATTACCGTAAATAGGGAATGCAAAATTAAAGTATGTTAACAGAAAAGTACTTCAAATATATCATCTGATTGTCCAATACTGTTGATGGCCCTGTAATAACAGATGGCCCGTGTGTGTGTGTGTGTGTGTGTGTGTGTGTGTGTGTGTGTGTGTGTGTGTGTGTGTGTGTGTGTATGTGTGTGCATGTGTGCCTGCTTGTGTGTTAAAGTGAGAGAAAGGACTGAATGATACAGACAGATAATGGAACCATTAATTCTGCAGAGTGAGGAGTGCCAGCTGGGTGCAGCTGCGATGTACAGGCTGGCACACAGAGGGCCATGGATAGAGGGAGGAAGAGAAAGTGATGAGGGAATGAGAGGAGAAGAAGGAAGGGAGAAGGTGAAAGAGGGAATGAAACACAGAGAGAGAGAGAGAGAGAGAGAGAGAGAGAGAGAGAGAGAGATTGAGAGAGAGAGATGGAGAGGGACATGGAGTGAATGAGAGTGAGAGGAGAAGAACGTGTAAGAGGGTTTGAGAGAAAAGGAGAAACAAATAAAATGAAGGAGATAAGAGATTTGCCATGACACTGAATCTAAATTGAAGATGTATTACTGTATGCTAGATCTGAGGCCCTTTCATGCCATTGGAAGTTGCTCACCCATTGCATGCCCCAAAAATGTTTATATCACTTTCTACTTTTAATTCCGTAATGCATGGCTTTTCTCCAGGACCTTTGAACATACTTTATGCTTGCCATTATGTTTCAAATTGTAAGTCCTGCTTAAAGCATTCATCCATTCATACACTGATGGCAGAGACTACTATGCAAGGTATCTTGCCTAAGGACACTTTCGACACGTAGACTGCAGGGGCCACAGTAAAAACAGCAGTTCGCAGACTCGTGTATTTTAACCTGCGGCTGGTCAGGGATCAGTGACCATTCATTAAAAAGTCAAGATCCATATCCATAACAGCACACCGATAGGCTGTTTGCAGGCCCTCATTAAGTCTTAAGGTATCTTCAATCAAATTATCTGAATGTTTTAAGGCCCCAGCATGTACATACATATAGTTTTATATAAAATGATTCATCATTCGCTGGGTTAAATGGTCTTGAACTCAAACTAGTATAATAGCAGAAGTGATAAAAGACCTTATAGGCTGGGTAGATGCAAAGTCCTTAGGTCTTTTAGAATCACTTTCATAAACTGTGTTTTTCTGGTAACCGCTAGAAGATTTCTCCTCCATAGTGGAGGGAGAAGGGAAAATATAATGAGGCAGGCACTCTGCCAAGGAGGACAGGAAGACAGAGACAGAGCAGGAAAGACATGAAGTCTCAGTGTGGCAGGATGCAGCCTTTAGAGTGTCGGTGTTTGTGTGGTTGTGTATGAAAGTAACAGATCCATTCTAAGCAGTCAGCTAATTTCTGGCCAAAAGAGGATGACAGAGTGTGTACAGAGTTATTACACTATGACAGTAGTGATTGCAGTGTTTGTTGAAACAGCATATGCAGGCATGGATGTATGTGTGTGTTAGAAAAACGTGAAGTAGACAGCGTCAGTATTTATTCTGGGCTTGCAGGCCCAGCCCTTTAGACAGTAGCACTTCTCTGGATATTTAAAGAGCCAATCCATTATTGAACAGCTTGCTGTGGCTGTATGGCTACCTGTCTGTTCATCTGTTTGGCCGTTTCTGTGCCACACTGTGTCTATATTCTCGTTGATTTGTCAATCAGTAAAATAGTACAGTATGTGCTTATACTTCAATGTTGTCTCGAACAACAATCAAAGTTCCATTAGTACATGTAAAATATATATGAAAATATATTGATTGAACTCAATTACAATTGAACAATTATACTAGCATTTTGAATGTATGACTCACACAACATAGGCTACATAGTATGTATTAAAGCATCAGTACAACCAAAAAGAGCAGAAAGAAAGAAATAATAAATGGTACTTGTGATACATAACATTACAGTATGATTTATAATGCATATACAGCCGGTATTATATTATAGTATTTTATTATTATATATTTTTGTCTTCATCGCCACCTGACATTGTGCTCCATTCACACATTCACTAACTATTTTGACTGATTGCGCAAAATATGATACTCACATAGAGATGCAGACAGAAAAGGAGGAGATGAGAGAGAGAGAGGGAGTAGAATGGGGAACCTGAGAGGAATGGAGGGTTAGAGTGGAGACAGAGAGGGGACAGAGAAGGACATTAAGGGCAACAGGAAACAGCACAGGACACTACAAGGAAAGAGAAATGGATACAGAGAATGACTGAGCTATTAGAAATGAAAATCTGTGAGCGGTGAGGCTGACTACTTGCTGTAATTAAGAAAAGTTGCTTGCAAGACCGTCAGTAGAATTTTTTTTAAAGATGGCCAAGTCTGTCTCCAAGGTAGAAAAGATTTTGATTGCCCTTCAGAGATTGAACACAATCAATTTCACAATCTAACCCAGGCATCAGTTTTACAAACCTATTGATTTTTGCAAAATGCACACAGCATGTATTTAATGATTCTCTCCCTCTCTTCCATTCTCTCTCCGTCTCATTAGTTGAACATCCTGGTGGATACAGGCAGCAGCAACTTTGCTGTCGGGGCAGCTGCACATCCCTTCCTGCGAAGATACTACCATCGTTCACTGTAAGTAGACACACATTTGGTTGTAAGAAAAAAGGAGCCATGTTTCAGCATTTTTAGTTCTTTATTGAGGTCTCATGTGATACATTATATTGTTAAAATTGACCTCCAAATGGCAAATTATAGTCTCATGGTCTACATCAGGAATACTCAACTTGCTTTGCTTAGGGAGCACTTTTGCAAGTGACAGGAGGCCAGGGGCCAGTTAATAAACAAAGGCTTCGATTCCAGGCTTAGCCCGGACCACACAAGAGAGGTCCGGATTCCCCCCCTGGTATTTTATTTTTAATATACACACATTAGTTTTAATTTTTTTTTCATGCACTCTGGCTCCTTATGTGCATTCAAAGTACAAGAAAAATTCCCAGTTTTATTACATTTATTTTCATGTGAATTAGAAAATGGTTGGCAGGCAACCCGGCACCCTATCGCATGCCAGATTTGGCCTGGGGCTGTAAATTGGGTATCACTGGTCTATATCTTATTACTGTAGGTAGTATAATTGATTTAAGGTGACAATGCTTTTACACAAAAAAAAACATAGAAATATATGAATTATATAATAAGCATAATCATAATAATAATAATCATAATAATAATAATAATCATCATAATAATAATAATAATAATAATAATTAATTCATATTCACTTGGTCTTTCTATGATACCACAACAGTGGAACTCCTCCAGGAACCAACGCCTCTTTCTCTCTCTTCCACTGTATTCTCACTTCCTCCACTTTTTCTACCACTCTGTTGTTTTACCATTCATTCACAGCTCCAGCTCGTACCGTGACCAGGGGAGGAGTGTGTATGTTCCCTACACCCAGGGTCGCTGGGAGGGGGAGCTGGGCACCGACCTGGTCTCTGTCCCACATGGCCCCAACGCCACGCTGCGGGCCAACATCGCTGCAATCACCCAGTCAGATCGCTTCTTCATCAATGGATCCAACTGGGAGGGAATCTTGGGACTAGCCTATGCTGATATAGCCCGGGTAAAAGCAGCGGATTGCTTGGTCCGTCAAAATAAAAATAAAAAATCTCCTCATAAATTATCTAATTCAAGCTGCACAGGACACATTTTACACATTTTAGGCACCTACATTAGCAAATTTATAAATTGATGGGTGTATTTTTGCATTGCATTACATCTTGCATATCGAGGGCCTAAAAGTAATATAAGTCTTACTCTTTAATTTAAGTATTTACAGTAACATTTTATAAAATATATAGAAGTGGACGATCTACAAAGAAGAAAGAGGGAGATTAAGAAGAGGAGGAAGAGAGCTAAATATTACATTTATATCAATATGTAAGGGAAATGACACTTCAGCAAATTATCAGTGGACACACCACCAACTGCTGGTGGAGAGAGTCACCTTTTAAAATGTATTATCATGCCCCATAAGCAGTCATTTGTAACACTGCATGCTTGATACATTTCTTTTCTCTGGCATCCCCAACATTGGCAGCTCTTATTTCATTCATTTACAAATGCCGTTTATTACTTCTCCTATGTCTGATCAGGAAATCCAGATACGGTAGATGTGTGATATATATATATATATATATATATATATATTGAGAGCCATGAGGTTGGTAAAAGACTAGTGAGAACACTGTACTTCCTTTTTTGTCCTTATCTCAGCTTTCTAAATTCCTATTCTGGTGTAAGAGGCTGAACACTATGAGTTTTGGGATAATTCAACTTCACCCTAACATTTGAAGGATGTGATAAGAAAAGCAACACCTTATTTTTGGATATGTAACTACCTTTTTTATCATTGAAATTGTAATAGTGATCTACTACAGTTTTTACTTCTGGGAAAAGTGCTGTAATCACGTAAGGAAGGGGATATTGTAGGATGAAACCTAATTTGCAAAAGGTAAGCTGATAGGTCAGGAGAACAATGAGGTTTGTTTCATCTTTTGGAAACTAAAAGCTGAACGCTAAAAACAGCAGCTTGGTTTGGCCATTCAGAGTAAAGCTGTCCTACCTCTTTCTCTCTCTTTCTGTCTCTCTCTCTCTCTCTCTCTCTCTCTCTCTCTCTCTCTTTCTTTCTGCAGCCTGACGAGGCATTGGAGCCTTTCTTTGACTCTCTGGTTCGCCAGACTCCTGTCCCCAACCTTTTCTCTCTCCAGTTGTGTGGAGCCGGCTTCACCCAAAACTACTCCCTAGGCAGCGCTACCGTTGGCGGCAGCATGGTGAGACATACACACACACACACACACACACACACATACTCGCACGCACACACACACACACACACAAACACACACACACACACACACACACACACACACACACACACACACACACACACACACACACACACACACACACACACACACACACACACACACACAAATTATTTAATGTTATATTTGGAGCCAGTGCTGGATTATTTTTCCCTGTGATCTTAGGTCATCGGAGGAGTGGACCCATCACTCTACGTGGGAGAGCTTTGGTACACTCCCATCCGTAGGGAGTGGTACTATGAGGTCATTATCGTACGTATCGAGGTGAATGGACAGGACCTCAACATGGACTGTAAAGAGGTAAGATCGAATAGATGGTTGCAAAAACAAAGAAAGAATGATTTAAAGGTCGATCACTGATACTGAAAGCTATGTAAGAGATGTGTAATTGGAGACTGTCTGTCTTTTACAGTACAACTATGATAAGAGCATTGTGGACAGTGGCACCACCAACCTTCGACTGCCTAGAAAGGTTTTCCAGGCTGCAGTCAAGGCTATTGAAGCAGCCTCTTCGGTCAGTCAATCCTTATCCTTAATATAATCAGCATAACCCTCATTTAATTTTATATTTATATTTTTTAAGGAATGCTCTCATCTTTGTATTACAGTAATGCAACGTAGGGCTGGGTGATACGGCCAAAATCTGCTATCCCGATATAGGTCATTTCATATCTAGATAACGCTATACATGTACTCCACGATATAGCATGTTTTCTTGTAATTCAATAATAAACTGCTGAGATACACTGCTGAGTCCTGGGTTAAATCCCTGGTGTGGGCAGGGCCTTTCTGTGTGGAGTTTGCATGTTCTCCCTGTGTTTGCGTGGGTTTCCTCCCACCATAAAGACATACTTGCTAGTTAACTGCTGCCATGGTCCTTGACGTAGGCACTGGCAATACAACTGGAGATGGTCCCCGGGCGCCGGACTATGGCTGCCCACTGCTCCTAATTAGTTAGGGTGGGTTAAATGTAGAGGAAACATTCCTCAAATGTGTAAATGTACTTGGCAAATAAAGGAAATATTTAATTGAATATGAATTAAATACTTGACGAATGAAAAGTACTGAGTATTTTCTCAATTTATTAAGAACTTTAGTGCAAAAAAAAATCATAACATGCAAGGATCAGAACGCAAAGAGTAGTCCAAATGATGTAAATATTGCCGTAATGCAGTTCGGCCGCTCGTTTTTCAACATCGCAATAGAAACCATATGGAAAAATATATTCAATAGACATTTTTATATCTTTTTGACTATATATATATATATCGTCCTATTACATATATGGTAACTTTAGATTTCCTAACATACAGCATTTAAAGAACTTGAGACATGTTTTCCAAGACATCTCAGGACCATTTGAGTGAAAGATTTTAAGTTTGCTTTAATTTCTGAAAAACCTTGTTTTATGGTTGTTGTTTTTTTTAGTTACATACTATTGCAGTCAGAATTGTATTATATGTATCATGATTCGTATGTGAATCCTTTTTTTCCCCTCCACACCTATTGGATTATCTCAAGTCTCATGACCACTTAAGCCTGATTTGTAATCAGCGGATACGGGAAAGGAAATAATGAATGTCCTCCTGACCCTGTTTTACAGACAGAACAGTTTCCCTCTGGGTTCTGGCTGGGGGAGCAGCTGGTATGTTGGCAGGCCGGCACTACACCCTGGCACATCTTCCCAGTCATCTCGCTCTACCTGATGAGTGAAAACCACAACCAGTCCTTCAGAATCTCCATCCTGCCGCAGGTATTACACAGTATCTCTTACTGGAACTGAATGTAGTTTCATAAAGCAGGAGTTCACTCATGTTTCAGATCTCAGCCTATAAGAAGTTTTGGTATTTTCCTTAAAAGTTAAATAATTTGTCATTAATGAGTCATGGACATCCTCTGTAATTCTGAGTTCTTAGCTGGTTTTGCTGGCTGTAATAAATGAATGCCATTTTTATTACCCTTTGCACCCCCACAGGAACTCGTGTCACAATAAATCATCCTTCAGCCATACTCTTTGAGGTCTCAGTAAATGAAAGCCTGGCGAGGTACCATGAGGAAAAAAACAATGACCACATTTCAGAGAGAATTACCTTTGAATATATTTTCTAAAGCTTTTCATGAAGCTCTGAAAAGTCATTAAACGGTTTTCATTCAAAGCTACTCAGAAAGGCCTTGATGGTGGTGGAATGAATTAGATTTGACGGTGAGATTTGGAAGCGAGGTTCGGTCCTTTAAATCCGTGGGAGGCCTGTGACCTTGATGCTGACAGCAGAATGAAACGCTTGAGAAAAGTTTTTACTTTCATTGCCTTCTGTTGTAACTTCATTGGCAGGTACAACAGCAAAACACCATGTACCCTTAGCATATTCAGTAAAACCGAAAGTCAAAGACACAAATGTACCAATGAACTAAAAGATTTGAGGCTGATACTGTAATAACTGAGAGTTTAAGGAAACAGATCAGCTGATATTGATATTTTTACAATTAACACACAGTATAAGCAAAAACATTAGATAAGGATCCCTAATTTGGTTATACAGGATTGTTACCAAGACACGTACTGAGCATTTTACGGATGCTAAAACAAACATGTCAGTGCTCTCTGGTGGACAAACTATGTAATGACAGCACTTTTTCTATAACATCTTTGATATTTATACACTGCAACTAAAATATAAACTCTACCACCACTTTCCACTGCACATTTTTGCCCATGGGACCTACTGTAACATCATGCAGGAGAGTGAGGTACTGGGCTGGAATTGCTGCAAGACATTCAGTTTTTTTTATCGCTTTTCCAACTGTGTTCTCTTTTAAGACCTGGGCTAAGAGTTGATTCTAGGATATCTTGGCCCAGAGTTAACCTAAGCCTAGGACTATATGATTCACACTGCAGTTCTACTAGTCCTGGGTTAAATGTAATTTGGAACATGTAACATTCTAGAATTCTATAGTTTACTTAGCCCCGTTTCACAATGGCATAATTAATAACAAAAATGTATTATTTGCATAAATGCTCTCAGTGCCGTTACCAGGCAAAGTTCCAGAATGGAAGAGGGGAAGGAAGAGCATAATGCATTTCAATAGGAAAATATCATGACATTTCAAAAGAATATTATTATTACGAAAAATCTAATCACATGAAAATACACTTAAGGAAATATAGCAAACATCTAAAAATCTACATATAATTTTACAGGGATTTATAAAGTAAAAACTTCTCAAGGTCTGTGTTCTTGGCGCAAAGGCGTCAAGAACACAGTATGCAGAACAATGGCAGAGAGAAAAGGAAAAAAAATTATTCTCAGCACTGATCTTTGTGAAGTGAACTGTTTTTGCAATGAGGCTTATTTGCACTAGTTGCTTGGCAGCACAGTTAACGTGCATTTCTGGTTAGGGTACATTTACGGTTTATTTTTGTCTTATTTGAGCAGGTTTAACGGCCACAAAAGCTGTGCAATCCTTTTGTGAATTCCCCCCTTAGAGTGAGGGCTGTATGGCTATTCTAAGAATAACATTAGGATGAGCAGAGCACTTGACAAGGGTGTGTGTTTGCCCCCTTTCTTTTTGTTGGTGACGTTCTGTGTCTGACTCTACTCCTTGATTTTTCTTTTTCTTTTTTGTTAATGCAGCAATACTTGCGGCCAGTAGAGGATGTAGCCTCCGCCCAGGAGGACTGCTACAAGTTTGCAGTGTCCCAGTCCAGCACTGGTACAGTGATGGGAGCTGTGATCATGGAAGGCTTCTATGTGGTCTTCGACCGAGAAAGGAAACGCATCGGCTTTGCCGTTAGCACTTGCCATGGTGAGAAGGAGAGGGTGTAGGGATGAGGAGGGAAGAGGGAGAAGGATAATAATCAGTGATGTTTGTATGTACTGTATGTAATTGGAAAAGGAATAGTAACATACTATCTGTTATCATGCTCTTTGTTTCACTCAAATACCTACAATCCCATTCTCCTATTTATAGTGCATGATGAGTTTCGCACAGCCTCTGTGGAAGGCCCGTTCCATGGCGTCGACCTGGAGGACTGCGGCTACAACATCCCTCAGACGGACGAGTCCACTCTTATGACCATCGCCTACATTATGGCGGGAATCTGCGCACTCTTCATGCTGCCACTGTGTCTCATGGTGTGCCAGTGGCGCTTCGCCCGCTGCCTCCACCCACATGGGGACTTTGCTGACGACATATCGCTCCTTAAGTGAAGGAGAAGACGAAGGGGACAAAAGGAATCTTAGAGACCTCCACTTGAAACACAGGGCAGGGAGGAATTGTGGTAAAATAGATAAAATGCTGGTGCTGTTAAAAGAGAACTTTTCAGGAATATAATATTTAAAGTTTAAAAAATGTTGACATACAGTGAATACACAGTGAACAGAGCATTTGAGGATAACTAGAGCCATTACTAACCTGAAGGACAAACAAGAGAAAGTTGGTGTCATCAGCGTCAACTTTGACTGTTTACGCTACCTATGCAGATCAGCATGGCAAGAGGTGGGAAAATGCAAAAATCAGCTCTTTGTTATAAATAGTGTACAAATAGACCACAGAGATGGATCAGATTTGGAATTTTGAAAGATATGTCTCTTAACATTGCAGAGATCCACACAGTTTGGGATTTGGAGAACATTAAAGAGAAAACCGATCATTTACAAACATGGCTAAATGAAGAAACTCACAACCTGGATTTGAATATGAGATGGGAATCCATCATGCAGTCAGACGTGATATGCTATGGGGCAATTTGAACATATGAGCGTGTGGCATTTATAGATTTAGTGTTTGTGGCTTATGAGTGAATGAAACAAGGTTGATATATGTGTGAGCATGCCTGTATGTGTGCACAGTTATACTGTAAGTTAAGAGTATACAGAAAGAGTGAATGAAAATTAACATACTTGTAAAAATTTAAATGAAATGAATAGCATATATGAAATTACAATATTTTGCAAATGCCAGCAAAGAATTCTGCAATGCAAATTAACTAAGCATAAAGAGGTTCATTTAATGAAATATCAGATTGTAACAGCATTTATTGCATACAATCAGTATTGCTTAGTGTGAAACTGAGACTACTGAACACAGTCACTACCAGATGTCACTTTTTCTTCCTATATTGATAGCCTAAATGTATCTATTGTAAATAAAATGTGTGCGTTCCAAATGTTCTATTTGCACAGACACACACACACACACACACACACACACACACACACACACAGAATACACATTGCTTATCCGACTGCTGCACCCTCTGATGATGATTTGCACATGTAACAACAAATAACATGTTAACAAACTAAGACTTAATAGGGCTTCTTTCACAGACACAGAAACAGCATAACATCTTTCAATGGGGACCATATATGCTTGGACAAGGAAACCAGCCCAAAGTATGTTAAGCTCTACGTACAGTATGTCTACAAGGAACATATTATTGTTATTGTCTCTCAGCAAGCTGTAAATAGAAAAAAAACTCAGAACTGTATATTTATCTGTCAGGCGCTGGCAGCACTGTGGAATCAATAAAATACTTATTGTAACTGTAATTTGGTGTTATTTTCATTTCTTCACACAAAACCATAATTACAAAAAATTACTTTTACTTACAGACTGACATCCAATATAGTTGAATTTGACCAGTGTTAGAAAAGTAATGAAAATTTGTGTTTTACAAACTAAGATCCCAGAATAATGAAACTTTAAGAACTGTGCATACCCAATTAAAGATGAAAGATCGTTATTGGTATATGCTCTGCTCTCCAATACAGAATCAGTCTAATCGAGCTGAATAAGCACCCCCATTTAAAATTATTCTTCAAATTCTTAAACATTTTTCATTTATTTGCCTTCATCTGAACTTCTACTCAAAGATGGATTATTGATCATTGGTTTGTGGTGATTTGAATAGCTGGGATTTTGTTTTAAAAAAAAGCATAATTAAAGTACAACATCAACTGAAATGTATGGATTTTTGACTGGGTCCTGCATAATAATACAAAAATTACTACTAATACTTTTTATGATCATTAAAGTAAAGACACATCTTGAGTTGCACCCAGTCAAATGTTTTTTTGATTTCCCTGTGAGAGGATTAGTGTCCAAGATTTATGCTAAGCTGTTATAAGTATCCGTAGGAGAACTCCCAATAGTAAAGAAATGGGAACGAGAGCACAATTAATTGGGAGGCAGTTTGGGACAACATTTTCCACTGTTCCAAGAACCCAAATCACCAGTATATCCACTTCAACATGTGCCATAGGACATATTGGACTCCCCAGAAGAGATACGTCTCTAAAGTCATTCCCACTCCCTATTGTACATTCTGTCAACCAGAACAAACTGGAACATTCCAAACTGGAACATTCCAGCATATAGGTAAATTAATTCTGGAATAAAACAACATCCATAATATCTGATGTGATTGGATATCTAATTCCTACTGACCCGATTGTTTTGTTACTTAATGATGACTCTAAATTATACCTGCTCGAGAGACAGAGGAAGATTTGGCTAGCCGGCTCAACTGCAACCAAGAAAAAGATAGCTCAGCTCGCTTTGTATAAAACAGTGGTTGGCATATTTTCTAGACATAGTTATGCTTGAGCTCTATACAGCAAGGATTAACAAGGCCAAATCATCAACTATCAACCTATGGAAAAGCACAGCAGCGCAAATATCTGACCTAATGACCTCAGCACCACAATAACTAGAGGAGAGTGTCTAGGCAAGGTGAGATTTCTGTTTGTTTGTTTGTTTGTTTGTTTGTTTTGTTTTCCTTCGGTGGGACAGGGTTTTTGTGCTTGTTCAATTTGTGTTTCTCAGTTCAGTGCACCATCTGATATTACCTGGCACATACTGTGTAATTTGTTCTGTATGTCTGAATGATAAATGGTGCTAATAAAAAATGAATCTAAAAAAAAAGTACAGGCACACGCACACTCACACATACACACACAAAGCAGTGGGCATTCACACAGCCTGTGTTGACTGTCAGACTGAACTAAGGAACAGCAGCAGCAGTACAACTGCTTTAAACTGCATTAATACTCCTACTTAATGCAGTTTAAAGCAGTGAATAGTAAATTGCCTTCTTGCAGGTTAGACGCTTGATGTATTATGTTAGTATTTTTTTGTAGGTTATATACTTCAGATCCTGACTAATGTTTTATATAATGTTATTATTTTATTATTAAACTACGGTGGCCGACAGGGGCAAACGCCCTGAAACTTCAGAAAACACATGCAAATAGACAAAACACAAGCAAATTAAGAAAACAACTACATTAATTTGACAACACGTGCGGCATTCAGCAAACGCGCTGCACACAACACAACCAAATATACAAACGCGCTGCAATTAAAAAACGATGCAAAAAGAACGAGCCGACCAAACGCGAGCTTTTATTTTGAAAAGTCAAAGCTCAAGCACGGCACCAGCCTCCCGGCTGAGACGGGAGCAGAGACTGTATATTACTAATATATTATTATGTTATTAATAAGGGAATGAGACAGGAGTTCTCTTTTTAATATGCAGCTATACCCGACTCTAACAAAAAGGCAGAAAAGGGGTCATAAATCCAGCTGTTCCCCTTAGCTGCTCCCTCTAGAGGTCTGGAGAACTTCCGTTGTGGAATCTGGATGCAGCGGGGTTTTTTTGCATTTGTTTTCGGGGTTTGTGTGCTTTTCTTTTCGTCGGTCACCGTATTAAACAGACATTAAAAGAAGATATCGCAGAAAATACATACAGAACATATTACAATATAAACGTTATCAAAATAAATGACAAAAAATTGCCATTTATATAACATTAGATTAATAAATAAACAGGCACACAGAGACGCAAGGTCTTCAAAAATTAGGGGAATTATTTAATCAAAACAACAAGAAACGAGATACATCCACACAAATCGTTCTGGGTATTTTTGATGTATCATGTTTAGACCAAGGATGTATAAATAAAGGGTAGGCCTACTTTATAAGACCATAGACCAGGGGTGCAGTTTGCATTGTATCCCGTTGTATCCATAGATATAGAAAAATATCTATGGATACAACCAGAATACAACCATATATTTGATTGTATCCATGTGCAGTACCTGTATTCCACTGTGGAACCCATCAGGTCTGACGCAGGACGTTTGCGTAACAACTGTATGACGTAGTACGTTTGGCTTGAACGTGACTTGTTTGTTACAGGAAATGATATGACAAGCTTAATGTTTCTCATAAATCTCACAAGGAACAGATGAAAAACGAATTTAGTGGAAAGGTAAGGTACCATTGTATAATCGTAATGAATCGCCATGGCTAACTTACTGGTTCGAACTGTCATATCTCACTAAAGAACAGCAATATCAATTAGCGTCAGGATACTAATGTTAACGTTAGCTTACTATGACCACAACAATGCCTCGGTTGAAACTCGAGTCCCACTCACAAGTTTTTTTTAAATTTTTTTTTAACTTTTATTCTGTTGTTTTTAGTTTATAGTAATATATTTATGTTATTATTACTATAACGTTAGAGTCTCAGTCGCAGTCCGTTAAATTACTAAAATCAGCTAGCTGACCTAACTTTGACTGGCTTAACAAAAACTAAACAATCAGCAAAATTTAGAGCTAGCTTAGCCTGCCAGAGAGCTAACCGGTTTAACAGCAAATGCGAGCACATATCATGTGGTTGCACCATTGATAATACAAAAGAACGCTGAACTGAAGCAGCGGAATCTAAGCTAACGTTACTGTTGTCAATTTCAACGTCATTTAAATGTTTGAATGGGGATCTGTTAATAACACATTTCCATCTAACGTTGTCACGTTTGTGATATGGCTGTGATATGAATCCTTTATGATGTGGTCAGACCGAGCCAGAGATTTGGCTAAAGAGCAGCTGGCAAGGGTTCGTTGTTTTGCTGAAGGACAATTTGGGCGTGCGATGTGCCAAGTCGTATTTACAATCCAATCGCACAAGTGTTAATTAAAACAGGAAAAACAAGATGCTTCCTTCGAAAGATCTAGTAAATTATGGTTTAATTCTAAAGAAGCTCCTCCTGACTTGAAGTTGTGACACTTGTTATTACCTTTTCATATAGTGTCTCTAATTAGAGTGTCCGAGTCAGGTTTGTGTTATTATATACATTTGAGCTCTAGGTAAAATAGTTAACTGAACTACAGACTATTGAATACTACCTGTAGTCAAGGCTGGATTACCAACTGGCTAACAGGCAACTGCCTTGGGGCCTCAGGCTCACTGCTAGAAAGGTTTCTTGTAAATGTGCCAATAAATTGCACTGAAGGGAGCTACATCGTGTGTACCTTTTTGTTTGTATTTTCAATGAAATTGACCCCTTTAATTGAGAGACACCCACCCCACTATTTTCTTGTGTTCGATTATTGAATTTTCTAGCCTAACAGTGCTAATAGAATAGCATTCATCTGTAAAAGCCACTTCACAATATTCCGTGCGGGACCACTGGTGTAACCACGGAGTGTTAATCGAATGTGCTGCGGCCACAGTTCTCTGAACTGCCGTCCAGTTAGTGCGATGCTGTGAATTTAATAAGTAGCCTCTGAATGCAGCACACAGATGATGAGCAACCAGCCACATATTGTCATTGCCTTCACAGCTAACAAGACCTTCTTTTCTCCCCATCTGTCTTTGTCTTCAGGTTGCAGTTCAGATGAGGAAGGCTTGCCTGGTTGACCCTGTGTGTCACTTTCCGTTGCCATGGCAACATCCTATTATCCCGCATTCCTGCTCCTTATTTTTCTGTCCTCCTTCTTCCTCTTGCTTCTGACCCTCCTGCCTCCCGTTGCCCCATCGATTCCCTTTTCCGCCTCCTCTCCACCTTCACCTTGGCGGTCACTCTCCTGCGGCCTGGGGCAGTCCTGGGCCGTCCGGCTCCACTCTGGCCCACTTAATGAGGAAAAAGATGGTGAACAGAGCTCTGTGCACCTGGATGTGATAGCCAACATGGTACAGTACTACCACAAACACTACACTACTACTACTACTACTACTACTACTACTACTAGATACATGTTTTAAAGGTCCCATGACATGGTGCTCTTTGGATGCTTTTATATAGACCTTAGTGGTCTCACCAGAATTACCACCACTAGAGCCAGTCCCACAATGAGCTTTCCTTAGTATGTGCCATTTCTGTGTCTGTAGCTATTGAGGAGGAGAGTGGGAGGGGCAAGGTGGAGGGTGGGGGTGTGGCCTTGACCAACTGCCACTTTTCTTGTTTGAAAGCCATGATGTCTCTCTCTCATGGGTGGGCCAAATTCTCTGGGCGGGCAAAGCAGAGAAAGGGGAGGTAACCTTGCTTGTTATGACCTCATAACAAGCAGATTCCAAAACGGCTCATCTGAGCTTTCCTTTTCTCAAAGGCAGAGCAGGATACCCAGGGCTCGGTTTACACCTATCACCATTTCTAGCCACTGGCAGATCATAGACAGGCTGGGGGAACTCATATTAATGTTAAAAAAACTCATAAAGTGAAATTTTCATGCCATGGGACCTTTAATCTTTATAGAGGTAGTCCCTCTGTGTATTTTCCCAAAGCACAGGGACTCAATTCTCTGTTCTGACATGTTCAAAATAAAAGATAATTTAGGAGGGCTACAATATTTATTTTCTTTCTATGATTTGTGTAAGTAAGTAACTAACTAGGGTAAGGGAGCACATCTGATATCTAATGGCAGCTGGTTCCACAGTTTTGGACCAGCAACTGCAATGCTTGTCACCTTTTAGTTTCAGGTGTGATCGAGGGACATACAGGACATATTTGTCATCAGATCTAAGAGACCTCGGGCCTGAGTGCCGGTGAATAAGATCTGTAATATATGACGGGGCCTTGCCATCAAGAGCCTTGAAGGTGATCAGTAGTGTCTTAAGTTGGATTCTAAAGTGAACAGGGAGCCAATGAAGACAGGCTAGCACTGGGGCAATGTGCTCACATTTCTTAGTACCAGTCAACCAGTCATTCTTACAGCTGCATTTTAGACCATCAGTAGGCAAGTTTATGATGACTGGGGAAGGCCTGAATTAAGGGAGTTCAGGCCAGTGTGGATGTAATTAATTACTTTTTCCATTTCATAGGAGGACGGAATTGGCTTGAGATTGGAAATTGTTTTAATTTTATTTAACCTTTATTTATTCAGGGAAGGTTCACTGAGAGGCAGCCTCTCTTTTGCAGGAACGCCCTGATCACATTCACACAGTTACACATTCATACCTGGAAGCTGCCCAGTACAACCACAGTCTGATCTGCTGGCCACTGACCAGCTCCACTGGAGCGGTTGGGGTTAAGGGCCTTGCTAAAGGGCACCTCAGTGGTGGTAATGATGGTAATCCTGTCAATCTGGGGATTGAACCGACGACCTCCTGGTCACAAGCTCGCTTCTCTAACCTTTAGGCCCACAAGAAATAGTTCTTAACTGATAACTGTAACTTGTAGCTAACAACAGCATTGATTTGTTTATCATGACAGAGAAAAAAATTGCACATCCAATAATTTTTCTGTGTAGGTGCGTTGGTAAAGGTTAGTTTTCTTTATTAAATGTTAATGCTGCAAGAGCATTGTGCAGAATTTTCCTCTTTTTCCAAGATTATCATGGCTCAGAATGAAATATCACTAAGGTTTTTTTTGGGGGGAACGATACTTTGGTATTGTCGTGTTGCTTACTACAGCTTTTTCTTTCACCCATTATGCCACTGTCATTAAGCTTTTAAAAATCAATATACTGTATGTTTTCAGTTTTTTGCTTCATGTTTAATGCTCCCCATATGTATCCTATTTTCTGCAGCGACCCCATTTCTCCGCAGGGAACAATGTTTCATCTCATCTGTTTTAAAGTTGCCTAGGTCAGGGAAAAAAAACACAATACTTTTAGAAGTATTGTCCGAGTTTAATTTGTACTTTGAACTCTCGCTATCCCAGGTAGCAGAGCAGGCTGGGCTGAAAAACCAGGGCCAGGTTGGACAGCTAGAAGGCCACTACTTGCTGTGTTCTGTCAAGCCCGCATCTGTATCTGGTATTTGGAGCAAGAGTGTCTGGCCTGGGGACGTCCTGGCAGCCCACCCTCATGTCCTGTGGTACTCCCAGGAGAGAGTGCTGAGCCGTTCTAAGAGATCGATGGCCTTCAACGATCCCAACTACCCTAAACAGTGGCACCTGGTGAGAATCTAGACTATTGTGTATGTTGCTGTGGCTCAGGAGGTAGTCCTTGAGCAAGACTCTGACTCTGAACTCCAAGTTGGTCCCGATGGGCAGGCCAGTGCCTTGCATGGCAGCTCCACCACCATCCATGAATGTGTGTGTGAATTGTAAAGGGCTTAGTCCTGTAAGGTAGAAAGACGCTATATAAATGCAGTCCATTTGCCATTTCTTACCATCTTGTTCACTGGCTAGTTGTCTAGTCAGACTTACCATAGATCAGTGGCTGTCAATAATTAATAAATGAATAATTTACCCAACAACATAATGTGCATACAATATTCATTGTTTGATTTTTTTTGTTTTGTTTCAACACTAGCACTTTATGTAGAACCAGTCTAGCAGGCATCCAATTAGGAGCCTGTTTTAGACAGTGCCAACCTGTGATTTGATTTACTTTTCCTGTTAGTGAGAGCTGCTTGTCCTTTTACTTTTTTTATCAGCTCAGTGTGGACTATTTTATTTATTTTATTGGACTTTTCTGTTAAAATGGAGTAAGTCAGAAATGTTTTTGCTAATCTCAAAGACAGAAACATGTTAACACCAATAGGCCTATTTGGGAACCAACATATCCATCAATAGCCATCGGGAGACTGTGACCCCATAAAAGTTCATCAAATGGCCTGTTGTAATGTCAGCTACAAGTCGGTACTGTTATTTTTTTTATGATCTATTGTTTAAGCCCCTTAGTACTTACATTTTTGCTAAATTGGGACCATTAAAAGTTTGCTGACATAGCTTGCCACTCAGAAATAATGATGTCCTCTGGAAGTGTATGATATTAATTTGTCAATTTTTGACGTATCTCCCCCCCACACCTAATGTAACACCTTAATCAGGGTGCAAAGTACAATAAGAGCACATACACACCTGATAGTTTCCATTTCCATTTAACACAGCATCCTGTATGCATAAAGGGCTTGGTGAAGTCGAATATACATGTGACCGTTGTGGTAATTAATCATTATCGATAGAGAAAAATTATTTGTTTATCCACCCCATGATTTGGATCTGCTTCCAAAATTAATGGATTCTTATAGAAAGACAGACAGAGCAGAAAACATGACCTCCTTGGCGGAGGTAATAATATGAACTCCTCATAAAACAACCTTATAAACATCTTAAAACAAGATATTTAAAGGATGCTGGTTAGTGTTAAGGGTTAGGGGGAATAAAACCATTTAGGGTTAGGCTTACATCGCTTAATTTGTCACCTGGTTGCACAGTGTGTGTCCTGTGGGTACAAAAACATCAGACAACCAAAGTACAATCCAAGTAAATACTCCATAGTGATGCATAGGCTAGTCCATGCCACCCAGAAACTAGAGGCGGGAGAAGCCTGCACTTTTGTAACCCTCACCTCACCATGTTAACTTCCTTAACTTGCATTTGAAATCCTGTACTTATTCTCCTTTTCCCCTTATTATCCTTTCCTTACTCTTCTTGTTCTTGCAGCACAATTACCGTAATAAGGGTATGGACATCAACGTAACAGGGGTGTGGGAGCACAACATCACTGGCCAAGGAGTCACAGTGGTGGTGGTAGATGACGGGGTGGAGCACACCCACCAGGACATCCAGCCTAACTATGTAAGTCAAAACTGACAGAACTGTGAGCTGTTAGCCCTGCCGTCATGGCTGGACATTTTGAAAACCATAAAGGAAAGAAGCCGTTTCAGTGAATGTGTTGTGAGAGTGTCTCTACTGCACCAAGTATGATATAATATAATCACAACATTAAACCAGACACTCATTTTCCAACGATCATTTTTCAATCCTCTCAGAGTGCAGAGGGCAGTTATGACCTGAACTCCAATGACCCAGACCCAATGCCTCACCCGGACATCCAAAGCGACAACCACCACGGCACGCGATGTGCCGGAGAGATCGCAGCCGTTCCCAACAACAGCTTCTGTGCTGTGGGGGTGGCCTACGGCAGCAAGGTCGCAGGTACAGACAATTTGGAATTTTAAAGGTGGATGTCCCAGTGTTAAGAATCACTCAGAAAGAAGCTGAGATGTATGGGCTGAAATATCTCTCGCCTGTTGTTTGTGTTCAGGTATTAGAGTCTTGGACGGCCCGCTGACGGACAGCCTTGAGGCCATAGCCTTCAACAAGCACTACCAGGTCAACGACATCTACAGCTGCAGGTAACAAACACATCTCTCTCTGGTCCTATTAGGGATTTCCATTGGGAAAGTGGCTTTTATAAACCGTAAAATACCACTGATTCGCATGTGTCTCTTATTTCTACAAGCTTTTGACAGCCTTTGTTTGCTCACTTGCAATTTATTTATTAGCATTTTTGTTTGTCTGTATTTCCATGTCATTTTCTATGCCATAATAGCATATTGTACAAGTCTTGCTGGGATTCTGATTTAGACTCTTGTTTCCTCTAGTTGGGGTCCAGATGATGATGGACACACTGTGGATGGACCCCATCCTCTAGGCAAGGTAAGAGAAAGACAGTTTGTGTGAAGTATTGATTTTGTCCTGCAGGGGGCAGTACACTGCAACAGATCAATTACAGAGGAGTAGGCAAGGAAAAATGACTCATTTTATCACAGCATGACTTTTTTTTTTTCCTCGACAGGCGGCGCTGCAGCACGGGGTGATTGCAGGCAGACAAGGTTTTGGCAGTATCTTTGTGGTTGCCAGTGGCAACGGAGGTCAATACAATGACAACTGCAACTTTGACGGCTACGCCAACTCCATCTACACCATAACAATTGGTAAGACACAAAGGCCCTTAGGCGTGTGTTCACTTGTGTTTGGGGTGTGGACATGTGTGCATCGGGCCATAACTATGAATAATTTTGTGTGTGTGTCTGTGTGCGTGTGTGTGTGTGTGTGTTTTGCAGGAGCGGTCAATGAGGAAGGCAGGATGCCCTTCTATGCTGAAGAGTGTGCGTCCATGCTGGCTGTTACTTTCAGCAGCGGGAAAAGCACGATGAGGAGCATTGTAGGTCTTACTGGAAAACACGCACACACACGCACACACACGCACAAAGGATGACAAGACCAGAGAATAGATGTAGTAGTTGCATAAGAAACCGGAAAGCAGGGAGTCAATTATGAGCTACTTGAAGGTGGACAAAATCTTGTAAAAGCGCAGCTCCACATCAGGAGGAGCAGAGACTATTTTCATCTGAAACGATGACGGATGATGACAGGAGTAAGGGCCCATCGAAGCCACTGACCTTTTATTTGCCGCTGTTTGCGGGTGTCACCATGGCAACACAGTTTGGCCCAGGGATGTCATCGCCTGGGGGAGAAGAGTTTAGCCAGGATTGTCTCTCTCTGGAGAAGGCTGATCCACCACTGACCACAGTATACTCACAGGCCAAGTGCTTACCACACACTGCCCACTTCTGTTATATTCTGAAGAACCCATTTAGTCTCCCAAGAACAGCTGCCTTCCCAAATGCATCACACTATTTTGAATCTGACAATTCAGCTGATGGCAGCTTGTGCATTTTATTTTTCAAATGTTCCTCTCCAATTTTTCTGCTAATTGATTGACTTCATTCTAGTCATACTGATGTGTTAATTTTTCTGGATTTATGTAAGCCCTGAGAAATAGCTGTGGCTAACCAAAACATGACACAGGATATATTCTAGATTCAGACATTTACCTTCTGAGATTCAGGGTTTCTTATTGAATATATAGTGGCATGTGGAAATTATTAACACAAATGGGTTGCATGTTGTTGAGTTACAGAACATGTCTCTTGATAATACTCATATACTCTCACTACCGCATAGACATCTCTGGATGAACATGCACAACACTGCATAGTAGCTTTAAAACCTTCCGACAGCTGTTGGAAAGGCCCACACGTCATCCACATGTAAACGCAGAGGGCTTGGAATTCCTCAGCCCACATTGCTGTGGCTTTTCTGTCAGACAGGCTGTCACTTATTGTGTTCGCTCCGGCAGATGGTGTACATGGTAGACATATGAGACATGTTTGTAGGTGTGCGCACCTTGCATATGGGTGGATTTTACTATCCACTAGATACACTATAGACAAACCTGTAAAACAATATTAGTTTTTTTTTTAGTTGCTATGGTATCAATCGTAAGGTGCAGTTTTTCAAATCTCTAAGTACAAGACTCCAAACTGATCATACTTGTAAATCGTGTACATTTTTCCATTACATGGTACCTGCTTGACTCGCCTCGACTATACTCGCCTTTTGGGGTTTTCCATTATGAAAAAAAAAAGTTCCTGGTACCTGCCAACAGGTACTTTTTTTTTTTAACATCACTTCTGGCCAAGAACAACACACCTTCGACGTTCTGTGTGTGTGTCGCGTTAGGTCACGGCAGTTTCTTGCAGCATCGCTATGACGACCAGCGACGCTCGCCTCACGCATAAGGCGGTACTAAATCTGCAATGGAAAAAGGATGACGGGGCACCGCGATTGAGCCGAGCCGAACCGAACCGAATAGAGCTGTTACCAGCAGTGGGTAAGCGCCGTAAGGTTGTGGGTTCAAATCCCACCAAGGTCACATAAAAACCTCACACCTTAGGGTGGCAATTCTGGGGTTTTCCATCGGACTATAATAGACAAAAAAACATACATACAGTATATTACGCAAATGTTTCATTGACTATCAGTTATGAACAATGAGCATAGTGTAAGTAAAAAGTATTTTAACAATAGAGAAGAAAATCCTATCCAAAGTTATACATGTACTTTGTATGACCGTAGTGTATTTCAATGTGAAACTGATTGTTTTTAGATGTTTTTTATGTACAGTCAGTGTCAGATGTACTTAGAGTTGTGAAAAGAGCTACAGTACTTTTTGATGATCTGTTGTTTTATTTCTACTACGGTAGTGAAATATTACCACATACACACATGAGAATAGTAGCAAAGCGTCAGGAAAAAAACTGTATATTGGTCCTTTTTTTACTTAAAAGTTCATCCTTGAAAAAGCTTAAGCTCCCTAGAGCTTTAAAAGACTGTCATATGTTCCTCATCTATTCCATCAACTGTACACAAACAGTGCTGAACTCTGGTCTCCTGCAGTAAATATGTCTCTATGACTTTAAATATGGCTCTATGACACTGGGCCTGATGAAGTGTTCTTTGCTAGTTGCTGGTGTAGGTGGAGAAGCTCCCTGCTCAAGGATAGTTTGTGTTGAATGTAAACTGTAAAATGGTTTGTGTACACTTGCATATGTGAGTGTCACTTTGTTTGGCCTCCTGCCAGAGCTGTTTGCACTTTGTTTGTACTGTGCATGAATCTCCATGGTTGTATCCTCCCCACTCAGCCCATCTGTCTATCCCCGCAGGTGACGTCAGACTGGTCGATGCGGAAGGGGACTGGCTGTACGGATGGCCACACCGGCACGTCTGCCGCAGCCCCCCTGGCGGCTGGAATGGTGGCCCTCATGCTGCAGGTCCGTCCCTGTCTCAGTTGGAGGGACGTACAGCACATTATCACCTTTACCGCCACCAAGGTAGGCCTGATGAAACGGTTGCTGCTTCAGTTACTGTGTGGCTACAGGCTACAGGCCTGTGTAGAGATACTTAGTTTACCTGGATACATGTGTCAGAACTGATTCAAGATTCAATACTTTATTGCCATACAACTCGGTGCAAGTTGCTAGGGATTTGCTTCAGTGTGCTCATGACTGGACATCAACAAGATACAACGAAAACATAGAGCAAATATATACACATACGGTATCCCACACGGGATCACACCACACGGGATCACACTTGACACAGGCAGATAAAAAAAAAAAAAAAAAAAGACGGCACACCACTCACAACATACCTGGATGACAGTCCAGGAGGCTAGAGTGACAGATGTCAAGTTAAAGTGACATGTTGCATAGGGATGCAGAGCACACATCCACAACTTTACAATAAATAGATAAAATAACGCTAGTATGGGTGGCATAACAGGCTGACATCCCTACTTGACTGTTTAAATGACGTCAAAGAGTGGTTGGCCCAAAATGTTAAAACTAAATGAGATTATGCAGTTTGGCCCCACTAATCCAATGATAGATTTGGGCCCCCTAAATGTCTCTGTGCAACCTGTGGTAACTAACCTTGGGGTAAAAATAGACAGTGAGTTTAAATTTAATAAACAAATAAATGCAATAGTGAAATCTAGTTTCTATCATCTTCGCCTTTTAGCCAAAGTTAAACCGTTTTTGTCTTTTAGCAGTTTTGAACAAGCTATACATGCTTTTATTTCTTCTCGTTTGGACTATTGTAATGCACTTTATATTGGTATAAATCAAAACGCACTCTCACGTTTACAGTTAGTCCAAAACTCTGCAGCCCGACTTTTAACAGGAACCAAAAAGCATGCGCATATAACTCCAATTCTTGCCTCATTGCATTGGCTCCCTGTTAGTTTTAGGATTGATTTCAAGATTTTATTGTTTGTTTTTAAAGCTGTGAATGGACTGGCCCCAACATATATTTCGGACCTCATCCAAATTTATACGCCAGTGCGGACACTGAGATCAGAGGGCCAGCACCAGCTTGTGGTCCCTAAGTCAAGACTTAAGACTCGGGGGGACAGGGCCTTTTCTGTGGTTGGACCTAAACTCTGGAATGCCCTGCCCCTCCATGTCCGAACTGCCCCTACAGTTGAGTGTTTTAAGGCACGTCTAAAGACACACTTTTATTCTTTGGCTTTTAACTCTGTGTGAGTTATGTGGTCCACTGTGGTGTTTATTCTTTCTTATATTCTTTCTATATTTTATATATATATTTTTATGTTCTGAGTCTTCTGTGAAGCACTTTGGAAACTTTGTGTTTGTAAAATGTGCTATAGAAATAAAGTGGATTGGATTGGATAAAAACATATAGAAAAGTATAAACTGTGCAGGGAAACGTCACTCCTGGTCACTTTCCCACTGTTAATGGTGCCCTGTGCAGTTTTATTTTAAACAAATAAAAGTTAGGTTTATGATCAGTGTTTCTCACCAAAATGCATTGTCTGTTTCCTTGAGGTCTAACCAACACGATGAATGCATTTCCTTCCTCCATCAAACATTTGCAATTTTTTTTTAATATTTGAAATGCTGCATTGCTTACATTCACGCCCTGTAATGTTTCTTTGTGCACCATTGCCACCAACTGTTGATCAGCAGAATAGTGCAGAAACTGGCCGCAGGACTATATTGCTTCGCCAGCGTGTTCGCATGCTTGGACAATACAAACATAACTTGGACTTTGCTCCACTAGTGATCAAAAACTCCACAGGGTACCTTCAATCTGACAATGCGACTTTGACCAACTCTGAATGGGTTTGGCTGATCGGATCACAATCTGTCCTCAATGCATTTTGGGTGCGTGCGTGAGGGCGTGCGCAAGGGCGTGTGTGTGTGTGTGCGTGCGTGTGAGCGTGTGTGTATTGGCACGCCCCCGCGAAACTACGACGTGCAGGCAGCAGAGAAACAGAAGAAAGTAGCTGCAACTTTACTAAAATGAAGACTGAAAAACATAATTATATTGGTACAAACATTTACCGGCCATGTAGCGGATAGCCCTCTGAGATTTACTCGCCAAACAGAAAATGTACCCGCATTTGGCGACTGGCAAGTGTTCATTTTGGACCCTGCCAGCACCTCTAAAGATCATTAATGAAAACATTATATCTCATATATATATATATATATATATATATATATATATATATATATAAACTAAAAAGTAAACTTTGCTGTGTGTGTTATCTCTATATTTGTTCTAACAGTGTGACAGCAGTGCAGAATGGAGTGTGAACGGAGCTGGTTTTCACCACAGCCACAAGCACGGCTTTGGTCTGCTCAATGCATGGAGACTTGTCAATGCTGCCAAGGTACATGCATACATTATACACAAGCAGATTGCAACCACCAGCTATTTTCACGTTTACTTAATAATTGATTCTTTTTTTCCACCACAATTGACCACAAGAGCCCTAAGTTTCTTCTCTTCTCTCTCTCAGGTATGGGAGTCAGTGCCGTTTCTCGTGTCGTATCAGAGCTCCATTATAAAGGAGGAAGAGCCCATCCCAATTTATCCCAATAAGCTGAGCCACATCTGGAATGGTAACTCTGTCTGCTTGTCTGCTCCTCTCTCACTCTCTCAGCTCTGTATTGGACAGCTGCTTGTTGAGTTTGCGCTCTGTACTACGTAGCTGACTCCCTTCTTCCCTCCCTCCCTCTCTCCCTGCCTGCCTATTCCTCAGCCAGTCTGCCTTTCCATATTAGGTAATGTTCTCTTGTTTGGGAGTTTCTGCGTCCACATTGAAATACTGGGAGGGATTTTTCCAGATTGCCTCCATGGATTTTTTTATGGTTGTTTATGTTTTCTATTTTGTATTTCAATCTGCTTGTATTGTGACTTCTTTTGTTGTATTGCATTTTATTGTGAAGCACTTTGTCATTTTTATCTGTGAAAGGTGCTATACAAATAATCTTTACTTACTTACTATTTCTTTTTCCCCCTACTTTTTTCTTAATTTTTTTTCCCAATCTGTTTTTGTATTTTACAACTTTCCCAAACTCAGTAGCTTTTGTCCCATTTTGCACTTCTCACTGCTCTGATTCTGTCATATTTGACTGTCTGTGTGCGTGATCGGTCTCTTTCTCCCTCACGCACATTTACACACATGCTCATGGTGACCTTATTGTTGCAGAAACTTTTCATTCTCCCTAGTCTCTTTTTCTCTCCTCACTCAAGCTGTGTGTGTGTGTGTGTGTGTGTGTGTGTGTGTGTGTGTGTGTGTGTGTGTGTGTGTGTGTGTGTGTGTGTGTGTGTGTGTGTGTGTGTGTGTGTGTGTGTGTGTGTGTGTGTGTGTGTGTGTGTGTGTGTGTGTGTGTGTGTGTGTGTGTGCGTGTATTCTCATGCAACAGGACTTTGTACATGTTTTGCCTTTCACACTACTCAGCAGTGTTTGTTGTTGTAGTTTCTATGTGTTTTGGCTGCCTTATTGGCTAATGCACTGCCCCTTAAGCATTTCAGCTGCTGGCCCCCATGTGAACACAGTTGCTACGAATGCGCATTTGTGTGTTTATATACATGCGCGCAGTGACTGGCTTTGTCCTAATATAACCAGTCACATCCCCTTGGTACTGTCAATCCACCTCAGGGACAAGATTGTCAAGTTGTTTTAGTGTGCGTGTGCGTGTGTGTGCTGGGTTTTTCTGAAGTATAGGAAAAAAATATTGTGATTTAAAAAAAGTTCCTCAAAAATGTGACATGTTCAGCACTCAGCTGGAATTTGTTCTGAAAAAGGGAAAGAACACAAGAGAGGACAAAATGTACATCTACAGTGAGCACTAAATCTTTCCATCCATGTCATCAATGCATGCTTGGAGTTATGATACCATATGAAATTTATTGGATTTTTGTGCATTTCTGCATATTTATACATATTTTTTTTTTTTTTTTGTTGTGTTCTTCCACTTTCAGTCTTTATTTGCAAATATTGAAATAAATAAAATTGTGAAACTGCTGCATGCGACCACATTTCTAAAGTGGAGGATTATTAATTTGAACCTCGGACAGTTCAAGTAACACAATCTCATGAAAGTATGTCAGCCTTTCTCTGATGCAGAGTTTAATGGTGTCTGTAATGGTGTCTGTGAAAGTTGGTGCCCCCAGGCACCAACTTTCCGTGCCTTTCATTAAATTCTAACTAAGAGTCATCATTAGTAGCAGTAGTGGCAAAATCTGGTTTGCCAACAAAACTCTGGATACTCAACCCCAAAAGTGTTGAACAGAGGGACACTCCCACATCATGTGTTTATAGCTTCCCAGTGAATTAATACATAGGCACATATTACAATTCCGACCCTGTTTGTATCTCATGCAAAACATATTTGGGATTTTAGAAAACAGAACTGAAAAAAAGAAGCTGGTGGTTCAGCAGAGCAGCTAGTATTTTCCAGCATATTGCCCCAAGATATGTCTTTATTCTCTCATCTCTGAGCCTGGTACCTCTGTTGCCTGGACAATAGTTTGTAGTATATTACTGATACAACCCCCCCTGCAGGAAAGAAAGTTTATCCAGTGGATATTTTCTTACTTTAAAAACTCTGAATACAAATTCTTCTGAACGTGCACAACTGCCACAATGGTGCATTCGTGAGAAAATGTATCGAATACATGACTTTTAATCTTAAGTTTTCGACATGCATACTGAGACCCATATATCACCACAGTGGAGTTTATTTTTATTTTATTTTTTTTATGGCGCAGCATCAGTGTTGCATCCCCACCAAATCCTTTTCTTTCCACTTCTCTATCTCTATTTCTGTTCTTTATTTGATACTTCAGTTATCTATTCTCAATCCCTGCCCTCTTTCCTTTTCCTTTCTTTCGCCCCTCCACACTCAGCATCCACCTTACTAATTTGACATCCACTGTACTCACCCTCTCTCCTCCATTTGTCTCCATCTCCTGACCGGCTCTCCCCTCCCTCTTTCTCTACATCTGTCCCTTGACTCTTTCATTCCACACCTCTGTTTACACTCCTCGCTCCCTGGTCCCTTTGCAACCCGCCCTGCCCTGAGGTTGTGTGCAGCCCTACATGGTCAGAGAGCACCATGGCTCATTAGTAGTCAGAGCCCAGGAAATACCAGGAAATTACCAAACACTTGCAGTGGGAGGGCGGGAGGTGGTCAGGAAGACTGACTGATATTTCAAGGGGAAAAAAATAGAGAAGAATATAGAGTCTCATGTAAGAGATTTACAAGGAATTTCATTTAATCTCCATGTCTTTCAGAATGCAACTATCTCAGGCTCACCCTGATGTGTTTCTTGGCTAGCAGCTTGTTTTCTCTCTCTGTCACATTATGTGCAATAGCATAATCAATTTGAATGTAAATTGTATATAAAATGTGTTACATATCACATTACTACGCTAACCATCCAAAATTACTTAAGAAGTCGTGTAACATAGTCATGTAAAAGTGAGATGTGTGTAACAAATTAAGTTCTTATAGTACCATATTTTAAGTATACTGTTTTTTTTATTTTTATTGTTAATTGTTATTCTGTGATCAATACAGTTTTATCTTATTACAGCATCACTCTGAATACATTTCTTAAATGGTATTTTCAGGTCTTGAAAAGTCCCACGGCTACGCATATCAATCCAGGAAATTCTCACACACACACACCACACACACACACACACACACACACACACACACACACACACACACACACACACACACACACACACACACACACACACTCTAAGCTGCTCTCTCCTCTCCCTTAGTCTCTGCTGCTGACCTGAGACAGTCTGGAATGGAGACACTAGAGCATGTGGCTGTTACCGTTACGATAACCCACCCTTGCCGTGGCAACGTGGAGATTGTGTTGGTCTGCCCCAGCGGTATGACATCAGTCATCGGGGCACGCCGGGCCATCGATAGGTACAAACCCACGCATTGGTATCTTCTTTTAGAACCGTTAAATTGTGTGAAAAGTGAAATCAGTGTCTCAATTAAATAATTAAGAAGAATTGGGTAGTATAGACAAGCAAGAAAATCAGCAATGATCACATATAACAGTACCTCAGATGTTAAAGTATGGTGATATGACTGCAGTCTAATTAAGTAGTCTCTTTGTGTTTTGCGCACAGAGACCCAGCAGGCTACCAGGACTGGACTTTCTCCACCGTGCGCTGCTGGGGAGAGAGCGCTAAAGGCCAGTACACCCTCAACATATCTGACCACAGTAAGACACTGCTCTCCCACCGACTCAAACACTGTGAGGTGTCAGCGATGGGAATGTTTTTTTTCAGGAGTGGGAATTTTCTGTCTCTTGTATGGTAGTCATTGTTTATGTTGTTTGAGTACAGTACCTGACCTGCCACACTCACCCTTCTCTGTGCTGCTGTAGAGGAGCAATCGCTTGAGAAGTGTGCCGCTGTGGGAGTGTTGAAGCAGTCACAGTTGACCCTGTATGGTTCCTCAATGAACTCCAGCGAGGTCCAGGACAGACAGAGGTAAGACCTCGCTGCCATCTGCCAACAGTGTTGAGATCATCTGTTGTTGATTGCCTGTTTTTGTTACTGGATGTGTGTTTTATTCCCATTTTAATTATTTGTAGCAGTTTGTTTTTAGAAAAATTGAATATTAATAGTTTTTCCATCAAAGTTTCTGAATTGATTAAAATACGTGTCACCTTGACTGGCTCGGTGTTTTGACTGACATGAAAGCTTGATAGACGTTTTGCATGTTGATTGGCTGTGCATTGATTACTTGATTGACAGGCTGGTGGAGGAGGCCATGAGTGGCAAGTATCTGGATAGCAGCTTCTCTTTACCCTGCCCTCCAGGCCTGGACATCCCTCCAGAGATCGTCAGCCCATTCACCTCCAACAGCCTCAAGGTGTCACTCTGTCCTCTCTGTCTCTCTTTAGCCTTTCTGTCTACTCTTATGCAATGTATATTGGAAACCAGACTTCTAATACCTTAAGAAGATCAACATTAAAGGGATAGTTCCATTTCTAGGCAATTCCTAAATATTCTACGTATTTAGAGTAAACAAGCTAAAGTATGATTTTCTTTTTTAAATGTAGCTGTATGCAGTATGGAGTACTGTTGGATGGAGGTTTTAGCTTACTTTAGCTCAGTTACAGGGTACTTTGGACTTGTCAGCCTAACATTACTTTTTTTCAACAGATGCTTTAATAAGAACGGATACATTCCTGGCCAGTTTAGAAAAGCTATTTTAAAAATAGACAGTTTCTTAATACGTTTGATCTTTTATCCATTGAGGGCACACCTCCGATATTTATGGATATCCAAATAACCATAATCTCTCATTTGATGCCTTAAACTAAACATAATAATTGGATCGGTGGAAAATGAGGGAAAGATGCCATCTAGCAGGAAATTCTGCCTGCCGGTTACTATTTGTGGTGAAAAAACTAATAATTCTCACCTTGACACAGGAAGTGGATCTGAAATCCAACTTTAATGAGTGTGTTAAAAGTTGCGATGTGAATTGTAAAATTTACACCATCCATGCATCTTTGGAGACGTATTAATGTGCATTTTCTTTTAGCAAAGATGCTAATTAATCCCATAGACATCCAGTAATAGATCCCAGCTATGCTTATCCCTTTCAACTAAACCAGGAAGGATACTTACACTAAGGTCACAGAGTGCTTCAACTTGGTCATCGATTTTACTTTCACATCCTCTTCTTTTTCCCGTTTGTAGCCATTCTTGCTTTTTGTCTTCTACTTCATCCACACATGCATCCTGCTCTGCTGTGATTTACCTCCTCTATGTATCTCTCTCTCTCTCTCTCTCCTTTGTCCTTGCCTCCAGTTCCTGCTGTTGCTGGGCTGCTTTGCTCTTTTCTGGTCCCTCTACTACACACTGGAAGTCACACTGGCCCACGTGGACCTCAGGGGCCTTCTCTGCCTGCGCAGGAAACGGGGCGGTCACCGGGCCAGGAGAGGGCACCGAGGGAGAGGAGTGGAGGAGGCGGTGGTAAAGGAGGAGGATGGGGAGGAAGATGAGCGGGACTCAGGGGTGGAGTTGCATACAGTGCTGTTGGATTTTGAGACCAAAGCGCCGCATTTAAATGGAAAGCGGCTGGCAACATAGTACTGAGACAGATGAAAGCCTTTCACTGTCTATGCTCATGGGACGTCTCAGGCTTTCACCCTCTCCACCCCACCCCACCCACCCAGCCTCCAGTCAACCTTATCTGTGGTGGTTGGGGGTCACAGTGCAGACTGCAGATGGACTTGACTGAAGAGTAGACTATTTTACCTTGTCTGCATTCCCTAAACACGTGGCCTTTTATTAGAATCTGTGTGTGTGTCTGTGTGTGTGTCTGTGTGTGTTCTTCCTTTACACCTGTCCCTAGGACAATCCTCTAAAGTGAAGATATTTTGTCAGTCCTGGGGTTACATTTCCTATCAGGATTAGGTTTGGGTTAGAGTAAGGGTCAGGCATGAACTGGAGAGGGATGTTATAGTTTAATGTCCCAATATAATTGCATGTTTGCAGGAATGAAAGTGTGAATACAGGCATGTCTGTGTGTGTGGTGTGTCATTTGAGGTGGTGTGCTTGTTATGTGCACGGTCTTCCATGAAAAAGTGATCTTAAATGTGAGGTTCCAAGAGAGTATGAAGTATTTTTTTTAAAGTAAGATTTATTTTCTGAGGTGTTATTTGATTTGTCTGGGGGTTATCAACCAACTACTGATTAATACTTGAAGTGGGATTTTCAAGTGTGGGATTTGTATATGTATTTTTTTATGAAGTGTAATATATATATATATACGCAATATGTGCCTGCTGTACAGATATATATTAAGTGTGTTTATTGATTTATACAAAGGGTTTTAATGTATTAAAAAGTTCAAATTTTTTTAAAGGAAAAATGTGTTTGGAGTGAAGTTGGAAACTGTGTTTGGCTGTTCAAGTCACAGGTGATCTGAATGATAATAAAAGACTTGACAGAATATCCTGGTTTTTGAAACGGTTACACACAAAATCACACACTTTGAGAATCAGTGATACTTTATATTATGTTATTATGAAATAATTATTTTGTAAAAATATAAGTTACTGTATGTGTGTTATGTAGCAAAAAAACGTGTTTAAAAATGGCAAAATATTTTAAAGAGGTTTAACAAGACATAAGATACTACAGCTACGCACACTAGCAGTACTGTGAGGCTGTACTTAAGGCACAGCGGTGCTTTGAGCTAAATGCTATCGCCAGCATGCTAACTGATATAATACCATAAATTTGTATATATATATATATATAAAATATCTCTTTGATATAATACTATCAAGATTCTCCATGCTCATATTCAGCATGATGATGTTAAGCAGGTAAGCTGTTGATGTTTAACATGGTCACCATCTTAGTTTAGCCTGTTCATGCTAACATTCGCTGCATGTAGCACAAAGCACAGCTGAAGTTAATGGGAATGTCATTAGATTTGCAGTTATTTGGTCATAATCCAAAGTATTGGCATTAAAGTCATAACATTGCCATCCCTTAAACCATGCCGCCAGTATGGCTAAAGTAAAAACTCCAATTAATTTCAAACAAAGAACTGCAGGTTACTAACCATAGATATCTATGACTATAACCTTTTTGGAACACATAGCAACATGTACACATGTGCCTTATGTGCCACCTAGCTTCAGATATAAAATGCCCAAACTGGCATAACTGCCAGAAGGCAGACATTTTCAAGAGTTAAAGGAACGGTTCACATTTTGTCAAGTCTGTTAAAACTATGGTAAACATACATTGAGTGTTATTTTTTGCTGGAATTACTGCTGTCTGTGAAGAGATCTCTTCCTAGCACAACTCCACAGATCAGACATGCATTTTTACACAAACAAAAGGGCTATGGAGTGTTTCCACCATTTTTTACATGCCCATTACCGGCAAGTGAGTATTGTTTTAAGACACACCTAAAAAAACTATCATTTGAAATATTGTTGTAAAACAAAGTTCCAGTGAATGGTTGTACTTTTCTAATTTTCCCATTTCCCGGAATGGTCAGACGGAATAATTCAGAATCACAAAGTCAGTTCAGAAATGTATTTCAAAGTCATTATTTAATAAGACAATGTACAAAAATATTGGCACTGATACATCAGGCATAGTATTGTGGGAAGTGGTAGGTAGGAACAATAAACAAGAAACATACTGTAAATGCACTGATGTACTGGTCCGACATGGGTTGTATCACCACTCAATTTGGAAATAAGGTATTTGTGTTAGAATCCAGAACCAATATTTCAAAAAATCTAATAAAACAGTGGCATAATTCAGACATGTGTTATGTATCAGAGATGAGACAGTGGTCAAATATTTGTAAAAGCAGTGTTTTTTCATATTAGGTAGGAACAGATCAACTTTTGGCACATCATCTTGTTGTTTTTACCTCCAAGGCATTGAATTGGTCATTTTTAAGGTTACTATTTTCCGCTACAAACGCTCAGTTGTACTGGTCCTGACTGCAGTGGTAGGGTCTAAGCATGGTGAGCTCTGTGATGATCACCAGTGCAAGTATATGTAAGGGGCTCAGGGCACGTTCAAAGACCAGGAAGTAGGGGGTACTTGTTAGAAAGAAGCACATTTCTGAAGCAGAACATGTTTTACAATGAAAGAGGAGTGGTAGTGGACCTCTTAGGCGCTAACAGGCTCTAAGAAGGTGTAAGGGGCTGAAGAGGTTTTGGGTATCTGTGATTCAGTGATTTTACAGGATCTGTCGAGCTCTTCCATAGCTCATGCCCTCCTGACTGGCTCCCTTATTGGTCCCCATCTGTAGGCCAATTACATTTTTGCCAGCCTTCAGCTGGTCTTCGCTGAAGTCTCGCTTGTTCTCCTGAGATTTCCTGCAACACATCATTGAAAATGTCACTGAATTTTCAGAACTTAACTGCAATGTTCTATGAATATTTTATTATTTTAATCAGAATCGGTTAAATAAAGCAGTTGACATTTCATGTATTGGACTCACTTGAAGAACCAGTTAGGGTCTCCATTGTATGTGCCTTCATCCTTAGTGACGGCCAAGCTGCCCAGAGCTGACAGGGTCCTCTGCACTGCCGCCAGGTCCTTAGCTGTCCCCACACACAAACACACAGCTAGGATTATTTACTCTAATAATCATCACACTATGATGTTTCTCAAATCCAAACAATTTTTCCTCTACCACACAACCAAAGTGCTTAAACCCAAGACAAATCTTGTCTTCTAGCATTAAATGTTTGCAGTAACTGAGGAATGAAGACCATGAAACCCATCTCACCTTCCCACAAGTCCACAGTCTGGAACATGTCAGTCTTGGTGACGCCGTACTTCTCAGCAGCGTTGAGAAACTGGGAGATCTGCTCCATCTGTTTGAAGGCCATGGATGAGCTCTGGATCTTCTTCACGGGTTTCTCTCCGGTGAACAGACTGTTAATCAGTTCGCTCAGAACCTGGTGAGACCAGAAGGAGGGACAAAGGGTGAGGGAGAAAGAGGAAGAAAGGAAGGAGAGGCATAAAGAAATATCTTAACCTTAGGAAATCATAACATCTAGAAAAAAAAAGTAATCAAACAGGTGTGTTGCACTCACACATCCGTCTTTCAGCCAGGCCTGGAAGCCCATTTTGCCTGCCTCTGGCTTTCCCACACCGGAGCCACACTGACGGCTGATCCACTCCACAAGGATCTGCTCCAGCTCAGGGTCGTACTTGCTGTCGATCTTATCCTGAACCGCCCGGCTCAAGCCGAAGGATGGACCCTTGTTAGCCATGCCGACTCCCTGAGAGTGTGAAATGGCGGGTGGAAAGATTGAAAAGATTGAGAAGAAAAGGTGAATGGAGAAGATGGATAATATAGTGGAGGGAGATGGGTGAGCGAGGCAGTGTAAAAGAGACAGGAATGAAGTAAAGGAGAGAGAAAAAACATTATGTTATTAATTATCTCTGGAAAAGTATGAAATCTAAGTAAATGTGATAATGGGTAGTTGAATTTTCACTGGTATCATCCTGACAATTTACAGCAGACTGTATATCCATGACATCATACAGCTTTTATAAACTTACTGTTTTCTTGAGCATCCCATTATGCCTACCTTTTAGTCCAGAATTGTTGTTATTAGGTGACAAACAATAGCTTACATTTACATTGCAGTAAAATTTGGATGTAGCCTGTTTGCACAAACATGCATAGGTGTGCGAATAATCTAGATGAAGGCATTTACTTTCAAACACACTGCTTCCTTGTATACATATATATAAATATATTGTACTGTATATTATATACACCAAAGCGTGTAAAAAAAAGCGTGTATGTAAGCGAAAATGCCCAGCACTTAATTTATTAACAGCATTGCGTCTCCTAATACACACCATTTAGCCCTATCAGGACCTGCTGTGTCCGAGGCAAAGTGGTGTGCAATGGGAGCTCTTTATCAGGCAGCATTTTTTGCATATATTCTCCCTTTACACCCACGCACACACACACACACACACACACACACACACACACACACACACACACACACACACACTCTCTCTCTCTCTTTCTCTCTCTCTCTTTGTCAACACATAAGTATATCATTGCCAGCACTTTTTTGTCTTATGCCTCTGTATTGCCTTTGGGCCAGCAGCCAAGTGCAAACCCATATCAAAGTGCTGTCTGCACTGTCCAACCTTTGTTGCCATCTTGATGTCAGGCCACTTCAACTTCCTTTTCCTGGGGAGGTTCAAAGTTCAAATGTTAAAGGTTAAACCCAGGAATTGACTGGAGGAGGCTCATCCTTGGCATAGGATGTGGGATGTTGTAACCAAGGGCAACAACAAACTTCAGTGTATGAACAATATGCAATCCTCTTCTGTATTGCTGTGTACACGCAGTCTTTTTGCACTGGTCACAGAATGTCAAGATGGGCCAAGACTAGGACTGATGTAGGTCTTTTTATGTTTCGAATAAATCTGTCTCATTATATTGCCAATATGCACAACAAGAGGATACACAGACAGAGATGACAAGTAACAAGTACTGTAGCTAATACTCAGGTTCTTCTTTCTCCTCCTTATGTACTTCACCTCATTTCTTTCTGTCTTCTCTTTCTCCATTGCTCCCTTGCATCCTCCCTTTCTTTCTCCTTTCCATATCTTTCATCTTTAACTAATCTGAGGGCATAGCCTAATGTAGATACAAAGGTTTCATCAGACCTGCAATATGGCAGCTAAGTTGTGAACAAAATGCTGGCATGTTCTATCCTTTTAAACCGATATGACAAACTTGCTAGCATGAAGTTACCTACATATCCAACAGACAGGAAGCAACGTTATCGTTAATTTGGAGGTGTGTTTGTGTCCACCTGTTGAATACAGGTCTAATAGCCCTTAGGGAAATATCTGGCTCAATAGCTGTTAAATGCTGCACCGTGTTCACCAGCTAGCCTCTAACTTTGTCTGTCTGCTCTTTGGTGCTGAACAGGTAGTGTGAGTTTTTCAGAGCTTTCTTTTTACTAAAAACAGCGGACTGCTGCTGGAAATGATCTGATGAGAATGGGGGGAATGAACCAAAGTAATACAAATAGCTGAAAGACCCTCAAATGACCTATGACCTGTATAGTTGATGTACACTCAATGAGTACTATGGGTAATTTTACTTATTCGTAGTAGTAGATTATTTGTTACATTGTGGTAATGCTTAATAAAGCATTTGTATATTATACTGTATGTGTTCCACCACTGCAACTAGATATACTGCATGTCTGCATAATAGAGTCTGCATGCCAATGGCATTAATGAATTCCTGCCCAGAGTGTTACCACCAACCCAATTTAATGTTCTTTGCATTCCCTGTGGTGCTTTTCCAGGCCGCAAGAAACCAAACACACATGCTGGGCAACACGCTCTCTTACATACAACCACAAGTTCAAATACTATATTTAATCTTCATCTGTCTGCCTTTCGCTTTTACTGTACTGGTACACAAATATCTCTTGTTATTCCCACTGACATGTCTCATTATATAATCATTATTACAGAGTAATGTTTGTTTGGTATCCAGTTACCTTGTCTTTTTTCCATTGGCCTCTAGTTCACTGACTCTGACACTCACTGATTTCTGATTTCTGATTATGTTCTTAGCCACATATAGTAAACTACTCCCTGGACCACAATTGCAAAACACATATACACACACACACACACACACACACACACACACACACACACACACACACACACACACACACACTACACTCTTTGTAGGGAAAGAAATAGAAGTTGTTCACCACATTGTGCACTCAATGACTTCTCCCATTAGTCCTGTATCAGCCTGTATGTGTGCATTGCATGACAACCATGCAAACATCGCATAATAGTCTAAGAGGTCAAATGAGTCTGTTAGGGCCTGTTCTCTATTTCTGGTATTTATGTGTATCTAGGGACTTGTTGTAATCCTTGGGACCCGGCCCAGGTCTAATAACTCAAGATGATCTGCTAAACAAGCTTCTGTGCTGTCTGGCTGCTTCTCTTTAATATTTAAGGCAGTGTTCACTTGACATAGTATATAAAAACATTTGCATAAGCTGCTAGTATAATTACTACTGGTATTAGTACAAAAGCTACTTCTGCCACTGTTACTGCTACTGCTGATGCAACTTTTGCTGCTGCAATGACATTTACTACTACAATAGAATCCAACTAGTCATGTGTAACATCTGTCTATACTATAAAATCACTAGCCTAGTGCCATGAACTAGTACTGCTATTTGTAGTATTAATTCATTACTACTATTGATAGTAATCCTAACACTATACAGGAGAAAGTTTCTAAGATTCAATGAAAAAAATGAGCAATAAAATAAAACTAATGACTTTAAACATGAATATTTTATAAACTACAAAAAGGAAAATATGGAGATAAAGTAAAAAATAAATAAAATAAAAAGCCTAAAATGTTCCTTTCAGACATCTTAAAGTGCCTCATCCCACAAATATGACTTAATTATCTCCGTCCATCCATCTCTCTCAGTTGTGTTTTTCCTGCTCTGTTTCTCTATTACCATGGTAAATCCACCTAATGCCAGAACAGGAAACCAGTGTGAGGGCTGTGGCAACTGTGGCAGGCTGAGAGGACATGGCGTCATGCGGCCTTGCCTCTTTTACAGTTAACTAGCTAACCACCATATAATGAGTTGTTCGCTGTAATAATTCTATCCTCTAGGCCAGGGATAGTTCTAAAGCAGCTATAAAGCTTGGCTAGATTAAGTACAGTTCCGCAGTGTGGATGTCACTGGAGTCCTCTGGCTCTCCCTGCTAGCTGATGTACAGTACAACTGTAGGCTACAGGCTCAGAGCTCTTTTGTTACATGGCTCTGGTTTATGCCAGCTGCACAGAATTTGCGGCTTTGCTTAGACGTGCCAAACTTTTATGAGCACCGAAGGCATTTTCTGACACTGCTGCCAAGACCCTTCATGGTTCTGATTATTCTGACAAACTTTATAGCTGCTGTGTGTCTGACCCCATGCATTTTTACTGACTCTGAAGTGTAGATAGTGCTGTCCGATTCAGCTCAGTGCCAGAGCCCCTGCACTGTTAACACGGATGTGGTTAGTTCACGGCCTTATATTGTCCTGCTGTGTTTTTGTGCTGCGCCAGGATTGGCAGTGGAGATAGTGTTATCTTCTCCTGTTGCTACTGCTTAGAAGCTAAGCTGCCTACTGGTACTTCCCTTATGTTACTGATGGCCTGGCCTTTTACTGGAATCACTGGGCGTGCTGGCATCTTTAACAGAAAGCTTTCCCATATTCATAAAGAGAAGACAAAAGTTTGAAGTTTAAATGTTTTGTGTGCAGAGGATCTACTTCTGCGTGTATGTGTCAATGTACTATCTGCTTTTCTGAAATATATTTCTACCTGCCAGTCTGTCTATCTGCATCTATGTGCTCGTCAGAAATGTGATTACCTTTCAAGCATTGTGAATTCAAAGGCTTCCGTATGGCAGTGGATCATTTGCTTTTGCAAATAAAAGTATGTACACTGACAGAGATATGCATCACTGTCTGGCTCACCTCTCTACTTCTTCTCTCCTCGCTTCACATGGAAAATATATTAACCCCCAAAAACATATGAATCATATTAAGGATAAACTGTTTGCAATGAGACATTCCTCTGTCACAAAAAGGTGATTGTGGAAATCCCAGTAAAAAGCAGTCAGCTTGTGTTCAACCAGACTCCATCTCAAAACAGCAGTTTTTAACAGATGATTATGATGAAACTGAACAAGTGAACAATATTTGATCGATCACATGCAACATATTTACGTATATATAAATTCTGACAGACATCACCCACACAGGATTGAATGAAACAGTAACTCAAACAATAGATATGATACTCACATATAAGCTACAGAAACTTCAGGAAACTTAAAACTTAGACATGTTAAACAACCTTAAGTATTATATACATACATATATGTGATACTATTTAACTCATGGTCAAATGCAGATGCATCTCAAAGTGTATATATCTGACCTCTCCTTGGACTGTTAGATGATTACATTGACTGCTACTTCTGATAATATCACTTTATAGTCACACACGGAAGATGAAGGACACATATGCATATTTTTTATATGAAGCTAGGAAGGCCTCAAAACTACTGACTGACTGGTCTATAAAGCGGTGGCCTCTTGCCATCAACCACTTTGTCCTACTAAGCCTGTCCCAAATCCAGTTCAGGAGTTTTATCCTGTATGGAGGAATAAAAGAAAAGTATACTCACTGTGTGAAGGAATAGGTCAGTTTTCTGCTGGCTACTAGTGCAGCGTGTGGGGTTGAGTATGGATGCTTGACTGAGTGTTTGTATATGCTTCGCAGGGACCTCCCTCTCAAAAATGCCGGCTTAAAAGGAGCAGATGAGGAGAGATGACTTCACTAGTCTACCAAGAGAGCGAGAAAGGGAGGGAGGGAGGGAGGGAGGAGGGAGCGTGAAGAAGAAATAGGAGGGAGAGAGGGGAAGGAAAAAAGGAAACTTCATCCTTAAAAGGGCATGGCCTTTCAGCAGCTCCCTGTCTGTGTGTGCGTCTCTTCCCCTAGTTAAAAAGCCCAGCCATATTTGGGTAGAGCTGTTCTATGTAGAGCAGAGACAGCAGACAGCAGTCAGCCAGCGTTGGTTTGGTCAGCAGGAATTCTCCAAATACTTTCACCACATCCCTCCTCGTTCAAAGTGGCAGCAAGATGGTTCTGGAGTGTGTGGAGGCTGATGGAAAGGGGGAGGGGGAAGAGTAGAAATGGAGAGAAAAGAGATGGGACTAGAAGAAAATAGGGAACGAGGCACTGGATGTGGAAACAAAGAATTATAGTGTTGCTTCTATCTCATTGTAGTGTAGGAGCTATTTCAAAAGTGACTTATTGTTTCCACATTTTTGCATATTAAGGAGGGAAGGAAAGGAGAGGAGAGTAGAGGAGAGGAGAGGAGAGGAGAGGATTGGGGATCGGGAGGAGAGTAAGAAGAGGGAGAGGGGGAAGGGAGGAGAGGAAGAAGCAGGAGTGGGAGAGGAGATGAAGAAAAAGAGCATTGGATTCCGGAGGAGAGGAGAGGAAAAAAGAGGGGAGAGGGGTAGGGGACGAGAGGAAGAAGGGGGAGAAGAGAGGGAGAGGAGAAAAAGAGGAAAGGAAAAGGGAGGAGAGGAAGAAAGAGAGAAGAGGAATAAGAAGAGGAAAAAGGAGGGGAGGAGAGAAGGAAGGAGGTGAGGAGAGGAAGAAAGAGAGGAGAGGAATAAGGAGGTGAGTAGAGGAAGAAGGAGAGGAAGAAGGAAGGGAGCAGAGAGAGAGGATAGAAGAAGTGGGAGTGAACAGGAGTGACAGAGTCATCATTCAGGCAGAGAACTCCATGTAAGTCCTGGGTCCTCTTCAGTAGCTATGTGTGTGTATACCTCCACCACCATCATGACATTTCCATCACTTCCATTTCATCACCTTTTGGCAGTACTGCTGTTTGAATATAAGAGGTGTTGAACATTTGCTCATAACTGCAGTTGGCTTCACTCCCTCAGTGGAATGTTGAAGACAGATCACACTCAGGACGAGACGCTCATATGTATCCACTTTTACACACACATTTTGTGGGATTCATAGACAACAGAGCAACAAATCTGATGTCTTAACGAGTGTCATTTTCTTTTCTTTTCACCACAATAACTCTGTATTAATGGCCTTTTGCCTGATCAAAGCAGAATTTCTTTATATCAAGAAAACTAACTGGCCAATATCACAAAATGTTATCTTGTGAGCATAAGAAAACAGCATTTTTTTAATCTATTTGGTCTTATCTTTCCTAATTGCCTAAATAAAAGCAAATTAAATATATAAATTAAGTGGAATACAATACACATTATATGTATTTCAACCCCGTCTCTTTCAACACTTTATTAGGGTTATGATTAGGGAAAGATTGTGGTCTTGGTTTAGTACACAGGGACTTAAAGTAACTTTTTCAGATTCAAGTAGAACCTCATCTGTGTTTTTAATCTAAGTATTAGCTGTTTTACTCATGTCCTGTTTTTCAGCATTTGCATCATTGCATCCCTGGGCTGTACTTGCTCCACTCGCTACATTTAGAATGACATGGCTGTGCTCTACTTAAGTGTTTTCATACTATGTAGTTGGTTTATGCATTTTTTATTTAACTAATTTATTTTTTTGTTTCTTCTGTCACAGACTGAAAACTCATCTTTTCAGACTGCATCTTGGCCCATGAAAATATGAAAAAATAAACAATAAATACCTTTATTTAGCTCTTGTTTCTAAAATATAGCACTGAATGCACTTATTAAGTCGCTTTGGATAAAAGCATCAGCGAAATGAATGTAATTTAAAAGTACAAATTTAAATGGCTACAATTATAGTTACATAATGCACTATTACAAATTCAACTACAGTAGGCTATATGAAGTGGTCAAATGAGCTATTATGGTGATAATACTCTTGTAGGCTACTTCTACTGAAGTAAAAGTAGGAATGCAAGTCTTTAGCTTGCAATTTTATGCTGAAGTATTGATATTTAAGTCACTTTGGTCCCAAAAGTATCTAATCAACCATTAGATATGTTTGCTATCAAATTGCATGTAGACATTCATGTCCCCTTCAAGATGAATTGTAATGTTTTTGGTGATCCCTTCTGTGACTTTTCTTCTGCGATTATTAACACTAAATTACAGTAAAGTTAGTCTAATACTTTGGTTTATGACCCAGGACTCCCTGCTCTGGAAAGCAGTACCTGAGTGTGTTATGCTGGGGAACTAAGTTAATGACCTTAGAACCTTAGAAGCATATTTACCAAAATATCAAACTATTCCCATAAAGTAACAACATTGACCCACAAGACCGTGTTTCCTGCTGCCTCATCGAAGCTTTTTACAGGAATGATTGGCCTGTCTAACTATCATTGTGTGTGTGTGCAGAATGTGTGTAAGCTGCTCCTACATCATGTGTTTATTCAACTGAATTAATTTACTTCCAGTAGTCAGGCTGGGGTTTATATTCATTTGTAATAAGCTTCCATGAAAGGCATTTGTTTCCAGTGTTATAAAATATTGTCATAGGCCAAATGCTAGCAGCGGCAGCGTTGTGACCCAATTGTTATCATTCCGAAATTATATTAATGTCTTTCACTGCTACCTATTTCCATTCATGGTCTAAGTGTAAGTCTGTATGTGTGTGTGTGTGTGTGTGTGTGTGTGTGTGTGTGTGTGTGTGGTGGTGGTGGTGGGTGGGTGTGGGGAGTTACATTTTTATACATACCAAATTAAAAAATAAGGTACATCACTTGCCAAATAAACTTTAGCTATTTCCAAATCAAAACAATGTCACACTTTCTCTGTACACAGACTGTTACTGTAGTTGTGGCAGTTTATTCACATGCATGCTCATATATTTTTATAGCCTGGATACCAGCCGAACTTAGCCCCGCCCACAACATTCGAGGTTGGGAAGTTCATCTTCTGACTAGAATCCGAGTATGACCATGTCAGGCTAATATTTTTAATGATGCATATATTTCCAAACATGATACTTTCTGTTTTTATTGCTATGCAAAAATTTAAGTCTGTGCCTCTTTGTGTTTGATCATAAATTCCTGCATACACATGCACCAGTCTATGTGTGTATACGACTTATCTTGTTTATCTCTACTGCAGGGGTTAAACTATGGGGCTTGTCTCATGACGGGTCAAAAACCTACTTCTGGTGCTGAAGAACTTTAGTTTGTTTTCATGAATCAGGATCTCAGTTGAGCGAGGTGAAATTGATTTATTTAAGGTCCTGTGGAGTCTAAAAGTTTAGAAGTCAAAGTCAATAATGTAGGGGGATGGTTGGGGGTACAGTATGTATCCAGTGAAGATATTATTCTCCAGGTATTTGCAGAGTTTCCTTCCAGATACCAGCTCAACGTAGACCTGATCACCTCTCTGCAGCTGGAGTACCACCACCTGAAAGTATACACAGTAAACAGTGTCATGTTTTGTGACACAAAAGCAGGTTTGACAGAATAGGTTATGACACGTGGAGTTTCAAGATAATTTTGTACCCTCTCCTCCCCACACACACATACACACACACAATTTAGAATTTGATTTGTAAATTGCAACATGTAATCTCCATTAGTGCAATCATGTCACTTTGCTCTTGTTAAAACAATCTGATTTTCTTTAACTTTTTACCTGATTGCCATTGTCTTCATTATCTTCACGATTGTCTTCCCACACGCTGGCAATGATGTTCCCATTCTTCATCAGCTGGACCTACAGATACCACAAAACACAAAATGAAGTTACAAATGACTTGCTGTTGCTATGTGGGTAAACCAGCAGAATTTGTTAAGTCTATCTAGTTGGTTTACTTTATGGTAGAGGCGCCCATACTCTATCACACGTGAGTAGACTGTGAAGGAAAAGACATAAACACCGGCAGAACGGGCAGTGAAGATACCTAGAGAGGGAGGAGAAGAGTAAGTGGAACTGCAGGGATGCATGCTTTACACGAGGCTTTCATTTTACAATGGTGGGAAAAGTAATTTGAGTTTGCTTCTTATGTGTGTATATCTGTGTGTTTCCTACCCAAGGAAGGGTTATATGCATTGTCATGGTTAAGAGTGACGACAGAGTAGGGGATTGGCACATTAGTATTAAAAGGACCAAAGCAATATTCAGCAGAACCAGGAGTGGTATTATTTGGATTCATCGTGGCTTTGAAGGCAACACGGACGCCATCTATGAAAAAGAGAATGAGAGATTTATTGCACTGAACAACAAAGTGTCCCGATATGTTGGTCTAAATCTACTGTACCTTCCATCAGTTTATGTGTGTTCACCTGTGAGCTCTTGGACTCTGTGATTCAGTGTGCTGATACCCTGCCACACATATTTCATCCTCATGAAAGTGTCCTCTTCTAATTGGAACATATCTTTGGCTGCACAGCAGCAGCCACGCTCTTTGAAGGCACAATTGCAGTCCCATTTGTCACAGGTCACAGGTCCGTTCCATTGGACTGGAATAGGATGGAGGAATGGAGAGAGGGAGGAAAAGAAGAGGTGACAAGTTCGACAAGGAGGGCAGCGGTGTCAGTTTGAAGCAGGATGGTCACTTGAGTAAGAAACCCACATATTTTGGTTGCAAACTAAGTATTCAACAGCTGATAGATGATATAAACCATTAATATGGTGTGTGCTGTGTGTACTGTTTGGTTGAGTGCCACATTAAAGGAATTAAATATGGTGGTTTGTGTGGCTTACGTGCAGCCTGTTTCAGTAATTCACTGGCGCTGGTGGACTGGGCCTCCACACAACCACAGTGAAACAGCGAACCCAACAGGAACAAAACTGGTAATACAACCATCTGAAGAAAAAAAAGAAATGAAAATGTATTCAGTATTGGATGAGTTGTGGATTGTGTGCACCCAGACCAGAGAGGCTAAATGCTCAGAGCAGTGTCACAATTTGATTTACATGTAATGCAATTACATTTGACTCTACAGTTTATGAATTCAAATTAGTAATTACACATCCGTGAATATTTTTTTGTTTGTTTTGTAGACATGCTGCCTGTATCCCGATATCAAATAAATCCATTTAAATCTGCATTAACAATCATATCGTCATCAAATCAAGGTAGAACCTTCTTCACATTGAAATAATGTTATATTCATTTAAATGCTGATGGGATAATAATGTATGTAACCTAGACGACACTTTCCATACAAATTAGCCATGTTCTAAAGTACATTTGACCTGCAAATAACCAAATCAGTGCTTAGCTACAGGGAAACTGAAAGTAATTAGCCAAACATGGCTAATGTTCACTTGCTAATAGCAAATAGCAACTTTTTTTTTAAACACATTAGTTTTCTTTCTGCCAACCAGTGGTCAAACTTCTCTCCCTGTGGCTTAAGTTATTACATGAAATAATAAGTAATTGGTGTAAAGGTAAAATCATTCAAACAATCAAAAGTGACAGGAAGTATAGCATATTGTTTAACACAACTGACTAGTCCATCCAGGTGCTTAATCCATGAATTTACTTTAAGGTATACTAATCTAAGAATAACTCATTACATTTCAAAAATTACCTTGGAACTCCATGTGTCATAACCTATTCTGTCAAACCTGCTTTTGTGTCACAAAACCTCACCACTCAATCATTATACCCAATAAATAGCAAACACATTTTAGCTAATTATTGAGTATAATGATTGGTGGTCGACAACCAGAGAGACCAATTTTTGATTGTTTTTTAAATTATATAATTGTAAACATAAACTTACTGTTTTTTCTTCCTCCCTCTCCTTGGTCTGAAAGTATGTATGTCAAGTTCTTGTGAGTTTGTCGACTGAGAGCAAGAGTTTTAAGCAGCGAATGGTTCGAGCTTCTTATTGATGCACTTCAGGTGATCCTCCCCCTCGAGGAGGTAAATGATGCCTCCTCACACACACACACACACACACACACACACACACACACACACACACACACACACACACACACACACACACACTGGTAACACAGTAGGCCTACACTAAATGGTTGTCTTTTAGTGTGAAAAAAACAATAATTGATCTTGTTACACCTTTCAGCACCCTATTGTTGGGACCATAATACCTCTTATTAGGACAGCAGTGTCTGATTGCCACCCTCCTAGAGGACACCAGCTGCTCAGATTCCATTGTGGTCTCTAAGGATATAATGGCCTACAGAGGAGATAACAAAAGAAGCTGATTGTGTTATCCGTCCATCGATAAAGGCCTATTTCTGAGAACACTATACAGATTCACCTGGTTCTCATGCTGAGATAGAAGGAAGAGAGCAGCGATACTGTGTGTTATAATAACTACTTTGCCATCATATATTGTTTGAATCCCAGATGGATTGATGGTGGTTTGTTGTGTTTGAGATTATGTGATAGTTACTTGGCCAACGTGGGCTCCATATTGAATTAAATGATCTTGTGTTGTGGGCCAATATTTATTCAATAATATGTCACAAAGCCATTAACAGGAACTGCTAGGTATTGCCTTCTTTTATGTGGTTTTTGACAGATTCAAAGAAAATCATTTTCTTACATAAATCCAAGCAAAATGGGTTTTGTGTGCAAACAAAGAAGCTGGGATCCACTTTACAGTAATACTGATATAAAGATTTGGCCAATGGAGCTTTGGTTGTTTTCCATTCATTCATTAGCTGATGGTAGAGCTGCCGGTAAATATTCTTAAAGGCCTTCTACGGTATGTTTAAAGAAGAGAAATCATGATGGCTTTTATTTGGGAGATGTTTGGCAATGGAGGCACTTTTTACTTTTGCTCCATTATGGACCAAGTGAAGCACAGCTGTAAACCCACAGAAGTATAAAATTGAGAAATGGATTGGATGGAAAATTAGACAATGTTAACCAAAGAGTGTGGTGGTATTTATGGGTTATTAAACATTGAGTTTTGTGCACAGTGACACATTGTCAGCTTTGGCACTGGGGATAGCAATATTGGTCAGTCGACCAATTTTGTCCGGACCAAAATATCTCAACTATTTAAATGGATTGCCATGTCAGTTGTACTGACGGCCATGGTACCCAGAGCAACTTTTCCTCTAGCTGCACCATGAGGTTGACATATTTGTTTTTTAGTGAAATTTCTCGACCACTATTAGATGGACTGCCGGCGGATTTGCTACAGACATGTGCTCCCCTTAGGATAAATTGTAATAATATTGGTGATTCCCTTCTATCTAGCGTTATTGAGTCAACATTTTTATTTGTCTAGTACTTTGATTTATTGCCGAATAACTGCAAAACTATTGAAATTCCCATAGGCATGAAACTAATCTGTCAATTAAGAAGTAACATAATATGAAATCAATCATTTTCAAAATCATTCAATCACTTTGAAATTGTAGATGCTCAAATTTCAACTTTCTTCTTCATCATATGTTTACGTGAAATAGCTTGCTCACATCGTAATTCTGCGTGAGTAATGTTATGTGATGAAGAACAAACTTACTAGTGAGTCTCTATAGGAGTACTAGAGGTTCCCTTACATGTGTTACTGTCTATATATTTACAGAACTTAAGGTCAGCTGTGTGTGCAACTGCTCCAGCTGTCATTCATTGCTGCTTGTTTGTAACCTAAAGTTGCACAGTCATGTTACTATCCTTACTGTTCCTTTAGTCCTATTACATAACAAGGTGTTTCCTGTGTTGACAGTTACCTTTAAAGGTCCAATATGTAATATTTGTACTGTAATAAATCCAAAAATGACACCAATGCCTCATCAGATATTAAAGAAACATGTTAAACTGAAATACTATCTTTTCTGAGAACAATGCTAATGTCAGTATTTTTTCTTTTTGAAATTTACATTCCGTGACGGAATTTATGTTTATGTTTTGGTCTGTGTGTTGTTATCAACGGCCCAGTTTGACAGGCAGGCCGGGTTGCCAGATATACCTGTAAAAACGTAAACCCAGCACGCTACAGCTGTAACGGTAGTACAGCCATGAAAGCAGCAAACAAACGAACAGGATCAACGGAAATAGATTCTACATGACATAAAATAAGAAAACAGCATGTTTCTAAAAGTTGCGTGACCAGAGACGTAACAACCCCCTGGTAAATATTGGAGATGTATTTGAAAGATGGAGACAGCTTTGATCCCAAAAGGACGCAGAGTTGGCTTATTTTCTTCTGAACAGGTAAGCATTAGCTTCAAGCTAATTTATCACAGCTACTAGGGATGGGCATTTTTTGTCATTTCAACATTTGTGTACTCACATTGAATTATATAGCTAGAGTAGAGTACCCGAGTTGGTTACTCGCAAAAACAATTGAGACATAGCCAGTAAAGTGATCCCGACTGGTCCTGGCTAACGCCGCCATGCTAACCCTGTTAACTGCTAACGTTACCGGGAGGACCAGGCAGGCAGCCCATGGCTGTTTACAACGTGTAGTTCAGCGGCTGGAGCCGACAACGGTGAGTTATTTTAAGCCACGAGAGGGGGGCTGTAAATCGGAAAGAGAGGACTGTGAGTTTGCAGTGTGTTTAGCGATTGTTGCCGTAATTCTAAGCCAATGAAGTGTGTTCCGTCGGCAAGGTAGTGGTATTTTTAGCGTTTCGTATTGTAATTCTAAGCCGAGGAAGTGTGCCTAACTGGCGTGTGGAGAGGACAGTGAGGTTGTTGTGTTTTTAGCGGTTCATACTGTCATTTTAAGCCGAAAAAGTGTGTCTGTCAGTTGGTTACAGAGCTCCGCGTGAGCACGGGCTTTTATGACTGTCAATATAGCCAGCATCTACCGTTAGCTACTAGCGACATTGTTGTGAATGCTGCGGTCTCAGCCTGGCAACCCCCGTGAACTTCGAGTCTGGGCAGGAGGGGGCGGGGGAGACGACTCTCCAGTATTTTGAATTGGTAGTGCAGTAACTATTTTAACCGCTAGCTGCCAGTATTACATACAGTATTACATATTGCACCTTTAAAGTTGTCTTAGCTCCAGGGACAGTGCATTGTTTGTGTGTTTTTTATATTATAGCCACGTGCGTGTGTTGAGTCCCAAGTCAACTGACCTGGTTCTTCACATGGTTTTATCTGCTAGATGGAGGGTGTCTCAGGTGTTTTATATCTGCTTTGCCTTGAAATGATTCACAAGATAGCAAGTTGTGTCCCTGACCTCAGATGTGATTTCAAACCAGAGCTTTGCATAATAGTAAGTGGTCATATTTCTGAGATTGTTTGATATGTAGGTGAAAATGTGCCAGAGTAAATTCCCCTGTCGAGATAAATAAAAAATAATCAACATCCCTTGCTTCCTCATTGTCTAGTTCTACAGAACCCACTGCTGTATGTGTAAAAGAAGTAATCACAATTGCAAAATATATTAATTTCATTATTTCTTTTCACTTTTTTTCTGACCTTATCAAAGCTCAATATGTAGTATTTTTTTTGTAATTCAATCCTCTTGATAAGCTGTTTTTTTTTTTTTGTAATTCATCCATCCTCTTTATATGTTTCTAAAAACACTGAAGAAGTTGCCATTGTTTCTTGGCTGGATTCTGTATTTTGCTTGATTGAATATGGTGGCCTAAGTACTGCATTTTGTACCATGTGTTGTGTATTGGGTTTGTGGTGTTTTGTCATTCGCTCACCTCACTTTGATGTTCCCTTTGTGTCACTACACCCTGAGGAAGGCTCAAGCCAACATGCGTTGGTGTATTTTTAATGTCTTGCCCTATTTATTAAAGGGCTTTTTATCACTTTTTGTTACCAACCTTGAGTCCCTGGACATGATTTTTTACGACTTTCTTGGTCATAATTCTCCTTCCTTTTTGTGAATTGAATTCCCTTCCATGAGCGCTGGTGGTTGAAAGGATACTCCTGCCACTTCTTTCTTTCATGTAGTATATAAGTATTGAAGTGATAACCCTCCCCTTTGCCACAAACTGGGCTTGCACATTTGATCAAGCTGACAAAATACAGAAATGACCATAAAGCATTGTGATAACAGCAAACATAATATTGTTCTATAACAATCAATCAATCAATCAATCAATCAATCAATCAATCAATCAATCAATCATTACCCATCAACTCCTTCAACTTGTGCATAATTCATCATGAAACTGAATGTGTGTATGATTAGGGGGTGGTGGGGGGGCATTCTTAGTCAGTGTCCTCATTTAGGATGCTATCACTGTAAACCCAGATTTAGTTGTAATTAAACTTGTAGTGGTCACTACTTAATTCTTTCATGTTTTGTTAAAAACCATTATGTTACCTGGATTTTAGTTATTTATGGTTAAGTTAATGTTTAATGTTTTATGTTTATCTACATTTATTGTTGTACCATGACCGAGACCCAGGTGGGGTGATGATGGCAACTGGGCAGCGAGCACATACTAATTACTCTTATTCCTGAGTGCAAGTTCCATGCAATACATTCAACAGGCTAATAACTGGGTGGTTTGGATCTTTAAAGGTGGACCTTCCTCCACCGCTGCGGAGGAGGGTCTGGCTAGTCCCCGCAGCATTCCGGGAATGGAGGTAACAAGCTCCGGTTTATTGGCATTTCTTTAAACCAATCGTCATGGGCGGCGCTAAACTGCAAAATAGCCTCGGGAAGGAACTTGTTTTGGTGGAACGTGTACGTTCAAAAGTTGTTTTAGCTGTGCGAGAGAAAACTCAGATTGGACAGATAGTCTAGCTAGCTGTCTGGCGAAAAGACATGCGTCCGGCTCACCACTGAGTCAATATGCAGCGGCCAGGTCAGACCCTTGGTGATGTGGACACCAAGGTACTTGAACTTGTCCACCCTCTTCTCGGAGAACTTACGAGTGGAGTAGTTCCTTCCATGCTTCTTCCCAAAGTCTAATATCATCTCTTTAGTCTTGCTGACATTTATTAACAGGCTGTTGTTCTGACACCAGAGGGTCAGATCCTCTACTTCTTTCAGGTAGGCCTTTTCATTGTTGTCTTTGCTCAGGCCCACCACAGCTGTGTCGTCAGCAAACTTGATGATGATGGTGTTGGAGTCGATACTGGCTATAAGTGTATGTGCATTACTTGTGATTGCCAAAAAGTAATTCACAGAAATTTACAGTATGTTATCCTTCATAGTGGTTTTACTTATGTTTGGGGCATCTTTTCTGTTATGTCTGCGTTTTTAGGGTGCTACAACATATTAGATTGTACTACTTTTTTCAGGTCATTTTATTATATTTTATTTAAATTGTATTTATATGTAAAACACATTTCATTACATTATCTCTGTACTTTGTACTTTTAAATGAACATGACAATAAATTTGAACTTGAACTTGAATTATACCCAAGAGAGGTCTAATGGTAACACCTATAAACTGTATATATATATATATATATATATATATATATATATATATATATATTTATTTACCATCAATTATATTCTGTAGCTCCTCCCTGTTTCCCCTGCAGTTCACCCTTTTTGCCTTTATATCTGGGCTTCACACACACACACACACACACACACACACACACACACACACACACACACACACACACACACACACACACACACACACACACACACACACACACACACACATAACTCACTTCTTTCTAACTCCACACCCCAAAATTTCATTTTTAAACTTGTAGTCTTCAATCCCAGTTTATGCTGACTCAAGTGACATCACTTGGGATAATTAATCAGATTCTGCGCAGCTCCCTCTGGCCTTAAAATTATAACTAAAAGTTAACAAAGATCTTAATTGTACTGTATCATATTGTAATCTACACTTATTACGGAATCTACTTCAGCTGGCTGGTGATATGGCTTTCATTTTAATTTCACTTCGTGATGCTGTAAGCAAGGCTCACACACAGAGTACCAAAACTATGAATAATTGGCTTTATTTAAATGTATTTATATAATGTGTTATTAATTAAAATTAAAATTTCATATCAAAAATAGGTCAGTTCCATCCAAAATGACAAGAATAGACACTAATCACACATCACATGAAACAAAATCAACTATAATGCTTTGTTTAAAATCCTGATTTATTTGCTTGTCATTTTACAGGTGCATGGGTGTAACTCTTGAGAAATCATTACAAGACATAATTTTAACAAGAAACAAATAAGCTTTTGCAGAAGAAAGATATTCAAATTGCATAGGTTGAATCCAGATGTGATGGATTAAAAAAACTGCCTCCCCTTAAAAAGAGCAAATTGAGATGAGGGCTTCAGGCAGACTCTAAACTTGTTAGTAGGGCAAGAGTTGGTACAATAAACTGTAAAGTGCACTATGCCTCCCTAACTTATTCAGGATAAAGCAGAAAAGCACTGAAAGTGTTATAGTGGTTGCTGTCATCGCAAAGGAAACATCCAATGGGCAGGTTCACCGCCACCTTGTCCCCAGCTTTCAGGTGGAGGGCAACAACAATAGTGGAGCCGTCCTCTTGGTCATCCATATTTATGTCTCTGGTTCCTGCCACCAATTGGCCGTTCAGCAGCAGACCAGCGCAGGCGGCCAACCTGCTACCAGGAGAACCAGAGTCACTGTAGATAGTGACGGCGAGGCTGTAGACACCAGAGCGTGGAACAGTGAAGATACCGGTGTCCACACTGTAGCCATTACCCAGGTTGATGAAGACCTGTTTGTAGATGATGATGGTGTCAAATACGATGGGGCCGAGACACTTAAACTCATTGAATAGAGCGGCAGAGAAGGCAGTGTAGCTGGCTGGAGATGCAAAGGGAAGATGTTAAAACAGTAACAGTATTAACATAAAGACAAGTCTAAAGTATGTGAGTGTGTTTGTGTGTGTGTTTTGCTCTTTTAGATGCTTTTATAATTTGCACTCTTTTCTGCTTTGTGTAACTCACCTTCGATATTGTCGAGACTTTGCGCTGTTTGTGAATATTCCTTCTCCAAATTATTCATGGTTGTGTTAAAGTATGTCCTCAGCCTGTTTATCTCTTTAAGCATCACACAGCAGCTACAAGAACCCTCATCCGTCGCACAGGCTAAACACAAACAAACATAAATACACTTGCAGAAAAGAATATATGCTGACACTGATTATGCACCCACAATTCCTTACCACTGCCTGCGTTGGGGAATGGACTCTGTGTTTGGCTGCCCATTCCATTCCATGGATATGTAGGCACAATTGCAATGACTGCATGCAGTAGACACATCAGTACAATAGCTGGGGGTAAAAAAAGAGCAAAGGCAGGTAGCACTTAACTTAAAAAGAGCTTCACATTAATTGCCTGTTACTGTAATGTTGCATATCTGACCCATTAGCCTACTACCTCTGTGAATGTATTAAGTCTCACCTCTCATGTTGACGGTTTCAGAAGGATGGAGGGTGTGATCGACTGATCAGTAGAGGAAATGTCATGGATATATATTTTTCTCAGGGCCCCTCCCTTGTTACATCTAAGTTTTATTCCTCCTCTTCTGTCATCGCTCCTCCTTGTTTTTGTTGTTTTTAATCGTCCGCCCTATTTGCCTTTATAAATGTATAAAGGGGGAATGTTTTCTAAAACCGCACTTTGTGTGCTTTGTTACAGGCCAGGTATCACCTATCATCTGGAAAGAGATATCTGTGCAGTCTCCTCAACAGACGAGCATACAGTTTGAAGAGCTGCATGATGAACAATTGTATGTGCTGATAATTTCTTCTTAACATGAAAAAGCCACAAATTAGCTTTATGGTCTCAGGCCATCGTTCTGTGAAGATATACTACTTCATCTAATGTGATATACTGGTTGAAGAAGAAGAATTGCTTCAGTAATAAAGTAATGAGTGCACTCATCTGCTCAAGATTATGCTTTTGGGAGTACCAGGTCATTAAATAATGATACTAGTATGTTAAAAATGGCTTATAAAAGGTTGAAATCTATAGATGTGTTAAAGGTCACATTTAATTTCATCCTGACACTTCTTCACTGCTTTCATTACAGATAGGGTGTGTGCCCAGAATAATGTACAGAATGAGAGATGTTCAAAAAAGGCAGCGGTATATTTAATTTAAAGTTGGACTATAATCTTTAGATAAAGATTTAACAAGTTGTTTCTTATTGCAGTCACAATTATTATTAAAATTATTATGGCTTGTATTTTATCTGTCTGGATAATATGGCATCCATTTATCTTCAGTTTCTATGAGTACGGCCCTTACTTTTAAATACCCTTACTGTAAAGGTATTTAAAACTGTAACTTAACGGTTTCAATTAAATGTTTCATAATGTGGTTGAGAATGACTTTGTCAACAACATCTCTAATGTAGAATTCACTTTTGTATCTTCAGTTTCTTTAGTGGAGATTGAAACAAACTGACTCACAATGCCAACTAGTTTGTTTAAAAGTCTGGTTTATTTCACCAGTAGGTTTCAGGTACAGTGCTTTTTCAAATTCATATTTCTATCACAATTTACATAACATCATTTAATTCGTTTTTATTTTTGGAAGGAGCTATTATATATATATATATATATATATATATATATATATATATATATATATATATATATATGTAATATATCAAATAATGATGATGAATAATGATAAATATAAAAAAAAAGTGCCAGTAAATGTACCTCTCCATCCCAAAGTTTTCATCCTGGGGTTGTAACCAACCAATCCTCATATAAAGAACAATGTACAAACACTCATAGATATGTGTCTATAGCAAGCGTGAACAGGACTTTTATTGGCCAATGGCTTAAGGAAGTGTTGTCTTGCCTCGCTGAGGATAAAAAAAAGACACTTTCCATAGGTTTTTGGATTTTGTTGAGCAAAGTAATGTGGGTGAAATACTGGCTAATGAGGGGAACTCAACCTGGTTGGGGGTGGTGGCGCGACACTGATTGCTTGTGACACAGTATTTCATCTAAAATATTTCCCAAATATGTTTTACCCTATTGGATCAGACCACTGTAAAAGATAATTTCATTTAGTTTCATACTATTGTGTAGTTTTGTTTAAGATGTTTCTTTTTTTATGTATTTATTAAATTTGACGTATGTTAGCGTTTTGTTGCTGTAGTTTTTCATGTAATACTTTTTATTCTACATTTCTTGTCTAAAAAGAGAAAAATCAACAAACATATTGTTTAATAAAAAAAGCGATGTGATCTCAGCAGGAGTAGTGAATCGTGATGGAATAAAACAAACAAAATAAGAATGACAGCATTGGTGGGATGGATGATAGTACAAAAGATCACATTTGATATAACAGACTCAACATCTGCAAGGGTTGGTTCAGAGGAATACAGCATGACCACCACCTGACCGTTAATGTTTATATCTGTCCACCGTGAGTTCAATTATGTGATATGATTGCAATGCTAAGTCAATAAAGTTCTCTTTTGACTCTCCAGTGTGTCATTGTGGAAATTAAAACAAAACAACCTCATAACTGTACTATTTTGTTTAAAATTCTGATTTATTTGGTTGTGATTTTACAGACATATCACACATGATTTGCAGTTACAAGAACAACGATACTCTCCACAGATACTTTCTACACACTGTATGACATTAATCAGTGTTGAGGTTCAAATTAAGGGTTACAAAGCACAACTGTCACTACAGGAATATATCAGACTCAAACCTCCTCAGTAGAGTTGGTACAAATCCCAGAGCAGCTACATTTCCCTAACTTAGTCAGTAGCATACAGCAGGAAACCAGTGAATGTGTTATAGTGGCTGCTGTCATCGCAGAGGACACATCCAATGGGCAGGTTGACCGCCATCTTGTCCCCAGCCTTCAGTTGGATGGCCACAACAAAAGTTGCACTGTCCTCTAGGTCTTCATTATTTATGTCTCTTGTTCCTGCCACCACCTGGCCGTTCACCTGCAGTTCAGCACAGACGGCCAAGGTGATAACAGGAAGAACAGCTTTACTGTAGGTAGTGAGGGCGACGCTGTAGACACCAGAGCGTGGAACAGTGAAGATACCGGTCTGCACATTGTAGCTATCACCCAGATTGATGAAGACATTTTTGTAGATGACAACGGTTTTGTTGCTGAAGGGGCCAAAGCAGCTCAATTGTCTGGCGTTGTTGAGAGCGACAGAGAAGGAACTGCGGCTTTCTGTAAATGCACAGAAGAAGAATTTATCGGACTAGAAGACTAAAAGTTTTGTTCTTTAAGATATTTTGATTATGCTCTGAACTGTCTCCCGGTTTGTGTGGCTCGCGTATGTGTGTGTTTACCTCTAATATTGTTGAGGGCTGTTTTTGATTTTTTCAGCTCCTTGCTCATTGCGTTAACGGTAATGTTAAAGAAGTTCGCCATCCTCGCCACCTGCTTCTGCATCAGACAGCAGCCACATGATGTCAGATCCGAAAGACACACTGCGCGCAAACACACACACACACATATTAATACATTAGGTGGCAGATGAAAATATGTGCAGACACATTGATTGACAAGAGAAAAATTGTTATTTCCTCAAAAATGTCTTACCTCCGGATGTTGTCGGTGTTAAGGAGATACTTCTGTCCCAGGAATACTGAGCGAAAGCTGCTTGCAGCAGACACAGCAATAAAATAGCTAAGGGGAAAAAAACAAAAAGGTACATACCAATAAAACCCAGAAAAACCTTTGCATTAGTTGCAATTGCTTTTCTCAGGCAATGAAGTGACTTTGAACTATTGCTGTTTCTGTCCTTTTCTTATAATAAAGTGCAGAAGTGTAAGCTTCAATAAAAGACCATCCATTGAACAGGTCACACAATTATTCTCCAGTAGACTGTACTTTATTCCCAAAATTCTATTCTAACTTGCACTAATTCCATTATGTCTGAGCTTTCAGTTGAAAATACATTTTGAAGTCCACATTGCCTGTGAAGCTCTGAAAATTTCACTCCTAAATATTATGCCACTGTAGTTGCAACTTGTATCTAGACTCACCTTTCATGTTGACGCTGGTAAATGATGATGGCTTCAAAAGGATGGAAGGTGTGTAGACTGATCATGAGACAAAATTCGTGGATATATATTTTTCTGAGGGCCCCTCCCTTGTTACCTATCATTTTTATTCCTCCTCCTTTGTAATCACTCCTCCTTGTTTTTTTTTTATTGTCCGCCCTATTTGCCTTTATAACTGGAGATGTATTTCTTCATCACTAGGGGCTCTCATTTTCTAAAAACCACACGCAAGCAGACACACACCCTCCACGGCTTTGTTGTTGATGCCACCCAGGTATCACCTTTCACCCTGAGATGGGGTGCTCTGTACTGTATACGGAGGAGTTAAGTTTTCTCATCAGAAGCCAAGCATTATGGCTCGTACAGCTGCATAGATAAAATTATTATTTTTTGTAGTCGTGAGGGCGAGGCTTAGACACCAGAGCATAGAACAGTGAAGATACCGGTCTCCGCACTGTAGCCATTACCCAGGTTTATGAAGACATGTTTGTAGATGATCAGCTTGTCGTCACGAAAGCAGTTAAAATTGCTGTCATTGGTTAGAGAGACAGAAAAGGCACTGCGGCTGGCTGGAGATACAGAAGGGAAGATGAAAAAAAAATAAAGTTACACTGGGAAAAGCCCCTGATTGGTTTACATGACAGAGTGTGTCGAGAACTGTTTCATTCTTAAAGATGTTTGGATGACAATCACTGTCTTCTGGTTTGTGTAACTCATGCACTTGTCTCACCTCTGACATTGTTGCGGACCGTCTTTGTTTTTATTAGTTCCTTCTCCATCTCATTGAGGCTTATGTTAAAGAACATCTCCATCCTGTGTATCTGCTGCTGCATCAGACAGCAGCCATATGACACCTGGTCCATAAGACACGCTGAACACAGAAATACAGTAGGTTGCAAATGAGAGTGCATGTAGACACACTAACTAATGTCCCATGACTTGTGTTGGGATTAACGCCTGCATTTTCCGCGTTGTTGCCAGGTCCGGTCCAGGAGTAATCAGCCTGGACACAGATTGCTCCTAACAGACACAGCAATACAATTGCTAGGAGAAGAAGAGCAAAAAACATGTGCCACTAAACCCAGAAAGAATCATAAGAATGAGATCTGAAATATGAAATATTTATTCTCACCTCGCATGGTGATGCTGGCTACTGATGATGGCTTCAAGAGGACAGAAGGTGTAATAGACTGATGCAGGGACAATAGTAACACCGATATACTGTATAAATGTATTTCCCATCAATTCTATTATGTATAGCTCCTCCCTGTTTTCCCTGCAGTCCACCCTTTTTGCCCTCATATCTGTATGCGTAAACACCTGTTTACCTTAACTCACACACACGTACACACACACACTCTCTCTCTCTCTCTCTCTCTCTCTCTTCAGGGCTTTGTTTTGTAGATGTAGGACAGGTATCATCTATCCTCTGAGGCAAGTTGTCCACCTGTTTTAGCGTTCCAATCAGTACACAAAGATAATGTCTTCCTCTGTGTTTGCATGTGCATAAAATGCAATATTGTGCATCAAAGATAGAGTGACCCATTATTGTGTTTACATTCACCTGTTTAAAAAAGTGCATTACAGGATAGTAATAGTTGATCAGATTGATATTTGTGTCCATCACACTCCAGTCCCAGCCCTATGCATGTTAAACACTGACATTGCATTATTGCTTTCTATACCAGATTTTGTAAATACCCAATTAAGGATAAACATTTTCAACCCATAAGCCATGTCATCAGGTGTGTCTATTATATCTCTCTAATTTCTCTAACTTTCAATCAGGGCAGGACACAACAAGCTGTTGCCCCCACATGTAAAATGAGAGTTTCTGTGCTCCTGTGAATAGTGTTGAATTACTGTACTTGAGTTTACTCGCACAAAGGAAGGCTATGCTTATGAGTGTTTGGATCAAGAAAGAAAAGACACACAAAAGTTTCCTCGGAGAAAGCAACGAGTGAGGAAGTGAGAATTTGAGTCAAAGTAAATCTTTGAACGCAAAGCAGGACTCTGCAAAAGACCAATGAAGGTCAAATAGTTTTTTTCTGCAAATCCATGTGGGAATACATGGACTAAAAAGCATCCACTGGTCACCTAAGTGTAAGAGAAGCAGTACTGTGGTTGCTTTAGTTACATAAGAAGGTAGAAGTATGTTTACGGAATCTGTATTAGCTTATATACTATTGACACTAACATGGAGTTGGCTACTCAAACCATCAACAATACTTTTAAGTTAAACTTTATTTCAAAAACATTAAAGATATATAGATGAAATGTGCTTTTTCTAGCTCTTTTATTGACCTACAAAGATGTATCACATCAATAAAAGCCAAATAAAAGACATTCCTGAAGATGTTTATTTCTTCTCTAGGATCTAAGGCTCTCCGCAGCACATTTACTTCCTTACATTTTGAACATGCTTCCAACCAGACAAATAGGTTATGTCAAAAAACAGCCTGGGTAGCTAACCTAACCTGGTAGAGTGCACGCCCATACATAGAGGTTCACTCCTCGACGCAGCGGCCATGGGTTCGACTCCGACCTGCGGCCCTTTGCTGCATGTCATTCCCTCTCTCTCTCCCCTTTCATGACTTCAGCTGTTAGCAACATTAAATATAACTATAAAAATAAAGGCCTAAAATTAAGAAATAAAAAAATGAAAAAACAGCCCATCACCCACATACAACTCAATCCAATTGGCAAACAGTCACTGTAGCCCCTACTCCTGCCCAGAACCTGAACCCTGGGTACAGTGGGCCAGTGAATTGGCTCTGGTGCTGGTGGATGAGATCCGCCTGGTTGTGGGCGATGTGGTAAAAGGCCAGAATCCCTGCTTGCTGGTCCAGATAGATGCCGATCCGCCGGGCCTTAGGCGAGCCCAGCAGTTTTTCCTGCCCATCGTGCCAGAAGGAGAAGCCAGTTCCAGACCAGTTCAAGCTCCAAGACAAAGCATTGTGGCCCAAACGGCTGTTGTCATCAGCACCCTTACGCTCCATCTCCTTGTAGGCCACACCGATGGTAATCTGCATGGTGGGACAGGAAAAAATGAATTAGGAAAGGAAGCAAATCCTGGTGGCTTTACATGCAAAGTTCACCTTCAATACCAAACATATAGCGGTGGACGTGGCCAAAATAGTGCTGGTTCTAAACTTGCTAACAGGACTTTTTACATGTTTAACAAGTTTCTTCCTTCAAGTAAAAGCTTTTTTTCAGGCTTCTGATTGGCCAACATGGCTTTAGGCCGGTTACACACTGGACGCGTCACGCGAGCGTGTCAGCCGTGTTGCGTGTCCGTTTATATTTCGGCTCCCATGTTAACAGGATAGAGCTTACACACTGCCTGCGTGAGACGTGCGGCTCGAGACGCGCCTTGAGTAAATTGGGTGCATAATCTGCGCTCATCACATCAGGACCTACCTTACTGTAAACTACGATGATCAGTGACCTCTTGATAAAATAACAGAAATGCTACATTTTGGGATGTATGGACATACTGTATATATAATAAAATCCAGATCAAATCATAACAATGAGCATTTTGATATCCAAGGTTAGCAAGGAGGTGAGAGACATAACATTGAGTCCAGCTTTCAGCTTTGGAAAGACTGCTGATTGGTGTGACACTATGGTTCTCAGGTTTGGGCTGGAGAAGTGTTGACTATATTGTAATTTGGGCAAAAAGGACTCTACAATCAACAGACCCTTAATCCACACGTCTCAGTTGCTGTCCAGTTTAGTGCTTTAAGATTGTATAAAACTTGTGCAAATTTAGCAATGATCTTCATATATACATATTGTATGAAGAATACACATAGCTGAAACCACCCATTTCCCCACTGATGTTTAAGGATCCACCTTCTTGCCAGTCCACTCCACCTCCCAGTAGTAGGGGCTCCCCGCCAGGGGCTCTTCGCAGAGAACCTGTCTCCAGAAGTGGAAGCGCTCAGGATGGTCTGGCAGGTTTAAGTTCTCAGCCCGCATGGTGGCCTTGTGACCTCCATCTGACAGCTGCACATGGCGATATACTGTGTTGGCGTCCATGGTGGGTTCAAAGCGAACTGAAGGGAGAGGATGCATTTTAGTAAAGACTCTGGACCCCCTGAAGGCTTTGACACTGTGTTTCTATATTATTTGTATTGTATTATGATGGACTCACATTTCAGTAATTCTTCTCTTGTCTTTGGTTCTGAATTAGCAAGTCCCATTGTTGTCACAGGAGCTGCTAAGAGGAAAATAAATACATTAAATACATCGATGGACAAATGGATAAAAATTCATCAATACCACTTTATACTTCTCCAAAGGTAAGCAGTTGATTGATATGTACAGGCCTCTTGTGATGCCTTTGTATTTACCTTGAGGTTGAGGAGGAGGGAAGGGTGAAGGGGGGGCTGAAGCTTTATGTCCAGAGAGATGGGGGTAGAGGAAACAAAGGAAAAGGTAAACCAAATTAAATCTCAACTCCATGACATCTAACATCACTGAAATGTGTTATTAATGTACCGAAGCAGGCTTTCTTATTCATACCTTGAAGACATTGAGGATGTTTGGATGAATCCTCATCTTCGGGGGTGGTGGTGGAAGGAAGGACGAAGCAAAATATTAACTCAAGGACTTTTTAACAGCCACATTTAAACGATTTCAGGCCCAAGACCATTTGTTTTTTGAGCCACAGACAAACAGTATGTGACGTTTCTAAAGTTACTTATACTATACTAATATATATATATACTACACTACCGGTCAAAAGTTTGGGGTCACTTAGAAATTTCCATTCCAGACAGAATACCAGCAGAGATCAGTTGCATTGTTTTTTTTAATCAGGGCAGCAGTTTTCAGATTACATTATGTGCTTACATAATTGCAAAATGGTTCTCGACTGTTGTAGACAGAAGTGGCTGAAGAAATGCTTGAAATTCATGCTTTTTGGTCTAAACGTCATACCCAAATTAAAAGTGGTACAGCTCCCATATACTTTGACACTTAGGGGTGTGCCTGATATCATTGGAAAGGAAACACTCAAGTTGTGTCAGGGTGATTCTAGGCCTTACTGACACAGAGTTACAGAGGCTAGAATGGAGATTTTTTATTTCTGTCCAAGTTATAAATCTGTAAAATTATTAAAATACACTGCTGTAAACACATCTGACAGGTGACAGACAACACAGCATTAGCCACGTCTCAGCTTACTACAGAAAAAAAAATTCAGAAGCTAAAAGACTCAAAAATGGATTTTATATGAATTCTTTTCTACAAATATGTCTGTGCGTTTTTTTTTATTTCTATTTGAAAAGTGCAAATAAAAAAGCAAAAAAAATACAACACTTCTCAAATACACAAACAAACCCACATCAATCACCTTTCCAATGATATCAGGCACACCCCTGAGTGTCAAAGTATATGGGAGCTGTACCACTTTTAATTTGGGTATGACGTTTAGACCAAAAAGCATGAATTTCTAGTGTTTCTTCAGCCACTTCTTTCTACAACAGTCGAGAACCCTTTTGCAATTATGTAAGCAAATAATGTAATCTGAAAACTGCTGCCCTGGTTAAAAAAAACAATACAACTGATCTCAGCAGGTATTGTGTCTGGAATGGAGTGGAATGGAAATTTCTAAGTGACCCCAAACTTTTGACCGGTAGTGTATATGTGTGTATGTATATATATATATATATATATATATATATATATATATATATATATAAATAACCATAAAAGTCAAAACAAACTTTTTCTTAGCTTGAATGTATGAATGCTTGTGTCTCACTATGATTTTACGTTACCGTACCTGTGTCTTGCGTGCTGGCCTGACCACTGTTATTAGCTGCTGTAGTGTCTGCTACTGCTGCACCATTGGGTGTTGAAGCCACAGGATCAGGATTCACTACAAAGAAAATGAAAGTTTAAAGAAGAGAAGAGAGGTGAGGAGGAGAGAAGAGAAAAAGAATACTTACCTAATGTGACGATCTTGGCCAGAGTGGCTTTGCAGACGTCCTGTATCGACTCTTGTAGTTCTTTCAGGGCTGAGCGGATGGAGGCTACCACCGCTTCCTCTTGACTCAGTATCGACTCTTCTGTGGCACCTGTCTGACCCAGCGCCTCCATGATGAGGAAATTCTTCAGAATAAATGACACAAATAATTACAATTAAAAAACAGCACTTCCCATTTTATTGATCGCGAACTTCATTCTGTATTTATCCTGCGAAATACATTTCCGATAACATCCCGCCTCACGCCAATTACCTTCAAGAAGCAGATGTCGTCCTGCATGCTGGCCAGCCTGCTCAGCTCCTCACTCTTCCAGCGCAGCGGTGCCACCTCATTCTCCAGTCTGTAGATCTGCCCTTCTACTCGGCTGCCTAAGGAGGTCTCATGGGTACTGAGGACCTCACCAACCTGGATGCCTGTTAGATTCACGTTGTTGACGAGCTCCGAGAACAAATCTGTGCTCTCTTGCTCTAGAGCCTGCACCAAGGCCTGGGAGTGCACAGAGAGGAAGAGAAGAGGGTACAAGGAATGTCAATGTCACAAGCAAGAAATCAGAAAGTATGACTTTCTACAAAGGTTTCTAAATCAAACTATCACAACTGTTACTTACCTTGTGTTGGCGGGCAACATGTGGGAGCTCCATAAGTCTCTTTTCAGTCTCCTGGATTCTCTTCTGAATGTCTACCTGCATCTTAAGAAGCTCTTTCTAGACACACACACACACACACACACAGACACATACACACAGATAGTAGGTACATAGAATAGAAAAGAGGCCACACATTGTGGGGCAGTAATGGACCTATAGATGGTACTTTGTGATGAGTCATTTGTGATGTTTTATATACACACATACATATACTCACACACATATACATATATTTATATATACACATATACATATATATATATATATATATATATATATATATATATATATATATATATATATATATATAATAAATAGCATTATAGAAGAGGAAAAACACTTCCACACAGGATTCCACAGTACAAAAGAAGTACTTCAAGTTTAGCTACATTTTGGAAATGCTACACTTGTGACCACAGACTGTGTGGTCAGTTATTCATTCACCTGCACCTCCTCTTATACACCAAGACCAACATGAGAGAAAAAACTACAAAAGTAAAAATAATAAATAAAATATCAAAAAAAATATAAATATCACCCTAGTGATATTTGCCTTGTTAATTACATACCTGTCTCTCCTTCCTCTCTTCCTGTGTTTTGAGCACACGATGTCCCTTGTGTTCATGCTGGCAACACACCTCACACACACACTCCTTGTCTTCATGACAAAACAGGTCCATGGGTCGGTGGTGTTGAGGGCAGGGCCTGGGCTCCACTGTGGGAAGCTTAGGGTACATGCTGCCCTGTCGTGGCCCTATATCTGGTAGGACCTCCAGGTAGCTAGGCATTGATGGCAAGCTTAGCTTGAGGCTGTTGGTTCTCAGTTTCTCCATAGCCTCCACCAGCACTGTGCTCTTAGCCAGTGAGGGTCGAGGGTTGAAGACCTGCCTGCACTGGGGGCAGCTGTACTGACCCTTGTGGTTTCTCGTGTCCCAGTGGCTCTGGATACAAGCCAGGCAGTATGAATGCCCACAAGGTAGAGTGGCCGGGTCCTTCAGGATGTCCAGGCATACTGAGCAGACAAATAAGGTCTCCTCTACAGACCAGGCTGAGGCCATATGGTGCTGGCTGGAACAGAGAAGAATAAGCTGAATTTCTCAGAGGTCAGACCTGGATGTATGGAGAACCACAATTTTCCCTGTTTGAATAAGTTACCGAACTAGAAATAATGCAAGCATGTCTTTTAAGTGAAAGCAAAGACACCCAAAGACGGCAAGGCTGAAATGCCAGTTCAGACGAAACTCATGTTGCTTAAAAATGGAGGCAGCCTGGACTCAGTGTGGGACTGGTATAACAGGTGGGGTGAGGAGTTTCTCCTGCTTATGTCATAGGTGTTTCCCAGTTTTTCAAATGATGAATGGTAGCTAGGCCTCATAAACTACTGTAATGGCAACTTTTTCGTCACTGTTAAAATTAACTAATGACCAACAATTATATCATATGCCTTGTTCAGAGTTAAGAAGAGGCAGACAGTGAAGCCAGGGCTCCGTAGAATTTAAAACTATACTGAACAAGTGTTTTAAGTCTAGGCCTGGTTAATTTGGAGAGGACAGACTGGTTTTTCTCCTCTTGCCTGTGTTGCCTGGTGATGTAAATGTGCAACAATTTCAAAATCACCTCATCACAAGTTCCCCAGTGATTTCATCAGTAAATAATGTTTTGAGTTAGCTATAATAAGAGTTTTGTCTTACCAACACCCTTTATTAGCACTAAAGCTAAAGAGTTGTTAATTGAGTTTGGCGTCACCACAGCGCAGTGAGGGCACTGACGCCTATGAAGCTTCTCTGCGCCATATTACCTAGTGGCAGCCGGCTAGGTGGGTGAGAGCAATACATCCATGGGTGAGAGGCCAGCAGCTGCTGTTGATTCAACTGTCAAAGTGAGGGTTTTTCGCTTCTGAAATTACATTTCAAGTTTGAAAATGGGTTACTGGCGTGTTTCCTGACTTCGTGTAGGCCATATAGGATCCTTCCCACATTTAAAATTTAGCTTTGAGATACATTAACCTAGCTTTGTTTTTGTTTTTTTGCCATCTTTATGCTAAAGTTTTAGCATGTTAGTTAGCCTGCGGAACGTTAGCTAACTACACTTCGACACCTGGTTTTAAAGCCAACGAGCTTGACGACTAGTAAACACGCTTTTGATAGTTTTCGCCGGCAGTTGAGAAGCCAACAAACGTGATACTTTAAACGTAACTAATGTAACTAACGTTAATGTTAGCTAACGTTAGCAGGTCTAACGTTAGGCCAAAGTGTGACTGCGACTGAACTTATACACTGTAGCAAAACTTAGAGGCAACAGTTGAACTTTGTGGGTTTGGAGAATTGAAGTTAATATTACATTATTACGTTTTCCGGATCCGTAACAGTAGCTATTACAGTTGTGAAAGTTAACATCAGCAACGCGTGCATACTAACATTTTCACCCAAACATAATCACTCCTCCTCTGCAGGTGGAGCTATGAGACATTTGTGGTTCACCTGAGTTGTGTAATAGCCCAAACTTAACATACAATTACTTGCTGGTGTAATTGTCTGGTGAGCAAAATGAGCCTCGTTGACTGATGCTTTTAAGATTTTCTTTCTATTTTTGTATTTCTTTTCATAGGATGTTTAGGATCCCCCAGGTCCTGACTTGGTCTTGTCCCATAAGGCCATTGCTGCTATTGAGAGAATCCCACCTCTCTGCTTTCTCTGAGTACACTGCTGCTGGATGGCAGGGTGCAAGAGATGTGAAGAGAAGGAAATATGAAGGGTTCTGTGGAAGTAAGGATGGGTCATCATTGTCCACAGAGACTGTATCCCGTTCAACACAGTTGTCTTTATTTAACTTGGACTGTGATAATCGTAAGCAGAGGGATGCTTCATTTCAAAGCCTTCCACCCAAAGCCATTTTGTCCAGCCATCATCACCTACCTCAGGTTTCTGCCTCTGCAAAAGCCAAACGGGGGTCTGACTCTTGGAAATGCACTGTAGTGCAAGATGTAGGTCAAAACCTCAAAGCTGTGAGCACTCTCCGGCACTGTTTAATCAACACAACTTGCCTTCAACCTTGGAGAAGGTCTTGGGACATTTGCCAACCTTCACTCAGTTTCACCTTTGCGCCTCAGTGTAACCTTCTTCAAAGCCATGTATATTGCAGACAGCACTTTGTTAGACCTTTCAGCTCGTCGACACATACGCCATGGACTTCGAACCACTCTCACAGTAGACGACAACCCTCCAGCCTCTCTTCTCACAAAACCAGAGCAGTTCATCAGGCTGCCCCTCACGTGGCAGACGCCTGGAGAGACTGTCTATCCCTGAAGAATGAAAACCGGTGTCGACTGAGCCTGGGGCCCAACTTGAAGCTGTACAAGGTGGACAAGGGGGAAAAAGGAGCAAGTTACGGCCAGGGGAGATGGGCGTCAGTCCTCGTTTCTCTGTGCTCCGTAGAGGGGGAGCCGGCATTTCTCTTCACTTTGCGCTCCAGCACACTGAAGGGCAGACACAAGGGTGACGTCAGGTAAGTGGCAGGCTAGAAACTACATTATTTTAAAACTCTAGTCAACTACTGTCTATCTCTCATTTTCATTGTGTCATTTGTAGCTTTGCAGGAGGAAAGAGTGATCCATCAGATAGAGATTTGGTGGCCACCGCTTTAAGGGAAGCCAGGGAGGAGCTGGGCGTTTCTGTGGCAACCGAGAAGGTCTGGGGCATCTTGAAGCCTCTCCGGGACAGAGTGAGTGCAAGTGCTGTCATGTCTTTAAGAGTAAAATTCCTTTAATGAATTGATTTGAACCATAATGATGGAATTATTGCTGTTCATGAATTTATGGTGGGCATTGTAAAACCGTGGTTGTGTGCCACTGATTTCTCTATTGGAGAAATTTGTTTTAATTTCTTTTTTAATATGCTTTAAAAAAGGGACCTAAAGGCCAGAATAGGGCTGTAACTAACAATTATTTTAATTAGCGAATCTGTCAAGTTATTTTGATTATTCACTCTGTAAATGTCGGCAAAAAATAGTAAATAATACTCTGCTTCGTCACAAAGTTAGGCCACAGATAGTCTATATCGACAACGATTCATTTAGGGGATTCCTCCGGTGCTGCCGGCCGGATTCCCTCACTTTCCACTTTCTTTGTGTTGGCATTTTATACTCTGGTCAATTAATGAGGACTATGGTTAACTGCTCCTCAGATCTCAGGAAAATCCAGACAGCTAGCTAGACTATCTGTTGAATCTGAGTTTTCCGTTAGATGACTAAAAATACTTTTGAACGAGCACGTTCCTCCAAAACAAGTTCCTTCCCAAGGTTATTTTGCAGAGGCACCGTTGCTCCAGCCGGTGCTTATCGCCGCTCAAGACGATTGTGATTGGTTTAAAGAAATTCCAATAAACCAGAGCACGTTTTTCTCCCATCCCAGAATGCTGTGTGGACTAGCCAGGTCCTCCTCCGCAGCACTGTGAAGGAAGGTCTAGCAATGTGAGACTAGGCCACAGATGAATCTATTTTGAAAATAAAGAACAACGTTTATGATTTTGTGTAGACGCTAATCATTATTTTAAATGTTATCATTTTGAATAGTGAATCTGTTTCTGTCTTTTGTCTCTCTCACCAGTCAGGGATGATGATAGCGCCTGTGCTGGCTAACCTCGGCCCCCTCGAGGAGTTGTCCTTCAAACCAAACCCTGGAGAGGTATAATAATATTTTTACCACTTCCTATATATTTATATCTGTTTGAGCAAGGTAGGTTTCCACATATGTAAATTACTGGAGATTTTGTTTTTGGACATTGTGGAGATGACAGGTTAAGTATTTATTAAGTTATGTTGTATAAGTGAATTTTTCCAGAACATGTACTAGTAGAAAGCAGAATAAAAAAAAATAAAAAAGGAAGTCTTTCTTTGTGGGTGTACAATGTCACACCCCAGTCATACTCGGCCCTAATAAACACTAAAGGTATGTTACTGTCAGTTCATTTGCAGTATTGTACCAAATGATCTTCAGGGGTGACTTGGTTTCATCTACCCAAACACTTAGAGTTCAATCTAGCCTACATTTTTTATCCTCTGCCCTTTTCTTCTCAATAATCTTTTCTTTCTGTTTAAACTGGCAAAATACAAATGTTTACACAAGTAAACAAATAACTAGATCCAAAGTTGTAAACTGTGCTTCCTTTGCCTGTTTCTGTCCCAGGTTGAGGAGATTTTCACCTTGTCCTTGTCCCACTTATGCAACCCTCAGAACCGTGGCTACACACACTTCCGCACCGGTGACAAGTACGGATACACTCTCCCAGTGTTTCGTAACGGGAAGCATCGAGTGTGGGGCCTGACTGCTGTCGCTCTAGACCATACTCTGAAACTCATTGTCCCTCTATAGCAGCTCAATTGCCATTTGATTACAGTACACTTACAATACTGAAGCACACCTTTAATGTGACTCAAAGATTTGACTATGACAAATGTGCAAGCTTTGTGTAGAAAATTCATATCACGAATCAGTGTCAATACAAAATATTTTTATTCATAAAGGTAAATTCCTTTTCAATCAGAAGGATTTTTCCAATTGTGCACTTTCTGAGCCTTGGGTGTCTAAGAATCTCGATTGAATGGATCATGTGTATAAACATGGTGGCCAGCTGTGATTATGTCACTGCGCACACCGTTTTGAGATTGAACGTGGCTTGAGAGAGGAAGTTAGGACGTCATACGCGACCTTTGGGTTTGTAGTCTTTAACGTATTTCACTACAATCTGGTTTTATTGACTTGCAAAATTATCTTATACATTGACAAACAATGTGTAATTCATGGCACAATTCAAGCGGTGGTCCACCAGAAGGGGAGGGACTTTGCCTCTATGACAGATCATGGCTTCCAGTGATTCAGCTCATGGCCACTTTTGATCTCACAGTAAAACAAATCTGGACAGCTATAAACACTGAAATGATACAAGCACATCATGATGTGTGTTGATGCAATAAAGGTTGTTTTTAAAGGTATTTTCTCTGTAATAATTCTTTATAGGTGAGATCTGTTTTTACATGATTGACATCAAAGCAATAAATAGTGCAAAAAGACAGACAACCTGGGAGGGGGGGATATTGAAAAACTTTCATTTCACTTAGTTGGTATCTGAGTCACACAAACTTTTCATTTACATACTTTAAAGCTTTTAAAAATAGCCACTGTGCCACCTTTTTTGGCATGTACAACAAGCTTTACATACAGTAGTGTGTAATGAGGGTTGCTGTCATGTTACAAGTCATGCTTTTTTACAACAACTCTTGAAAGCTGTGGACCCGCAGGTTTGAGTTTACAAGATGAGTCCTCAGTTCTTTACAATGCAGGCCTTTCGGTATGGTATCTGAAAAAAGTAGACCGTAGGGGAGACGATCATCTCTTACTAACGCAATTGAAATGTTTGAAGCATCAAGGCAGCGAGCACTCCATGGGGTCTTGTGAGTCAGGCAGGAGGTGGCAGTTGAAGGGCCAGCTGAAGGAGAAGAGATCCAGGGCTTGGCTGCATTGCTGCTCAGCAGAAGAGCAGACTGAGCGGCAGGGCTGGAGGATGCCACCCTGAGGGCTGCACTGGGGCAGAAACATTCCACACAAAAGCCTCCGCAAGGGCTCGAAGCATGCCAGCTCCATCAGTACCTGGAAGACAAAACGGAGAAAAGAGGAGTGTGTGAGGTTGAATGTCGGGCTTGAAACAGCTGTATAGTTGTTAAAAAGCCATCGGTTCATGCATTGTGTGTGTTTTAAAGAGTATACAGCAGCAACAAGTTGATAAGTCATGAAGATAGCTGTTACCCGGTACTGTCGCAATAGTGTGGCAGCTTCTCTCTGATCAGCAATGGACAGCCAGATGTTTGGGAATGAGGTGAGGTTGTAGCTGAGGCCTTGACACATCTCTACCTCTATAAACTCACATGATGAAGCTGAGGGCATGGAGAAAATAGATCATTCCTATTGTTATTTTATATTTATTTAGTCTTCTTCCTGCCTCTAATAGACAAAGGGAAGCATTTCTTTCCTTACTTTTATTCTGATAGGTTTTTTATTTCAAGTGTGATTTCTTTCTTTTTTTTTATAATTATTATTTCCATCAAGAAGCGATACTTATATCAGCATACTGTGTAATTTCACACTCCAAACAGGATACATTTCCTACCGGTATCAGTAGTCTTCTACTCCACGTTTTTGACACACAAACCCAAACACACCCATTTTTACACAAATCCACCCACATCCACCCCCCACACACCCACACATCCACTTGGTTTCCAGCTCACAGTCACCATACCTAGTTTTTATTTCTTAGCCATCAAATTTACAAGGCTTCATATATGTCCTGCCACACCTTGTTGAATTGTTGCCTTTTGTTCCGGTCTTCGAACATTGATTTTTCTATACTTAAATAGTATTTCATTAGTCCTTTCCATTGTTGTAACAATGGGGCCTCTGTATCCTTCCAATACTGTAAAATAATTTTTTTATATACCAAGGAGGAGAAAAGAACCATCCATTCAATGGGATATTTTAGCTCGTCAGTATTTTGGAAGATACTGCTCAAAACTGTGAAATCAATTTTAATTTTACAGGTCTTTGTGATTCATTTTTGGATCTCTAACCAACCCTTACAGACCTTCTCACATTCCCAGAAAGCATGTATTATTGTCACCTTATGTGTGCCACATTTTACACAAACAGGGGAAATAGAGGCATCAAATTTATTTATTTTTGATTTAGTGTAATATATCCTTGTCATGAGCTTATATTGTATGAGACGCAGATTCTCGTTGGTGGTAATGGTGTTGGTTATATTTAGGCAATCTTTCCAGATTATATCAGAGTTAGTTATTTGAAGTTCTTTGTTCCAATCCTCATATATTATATTTTTGGAGAGAATAATTATCTGCCTGTGCTTCTATAAGGTGTTTGTACACTTTCCCTATTAATTTCTTGTTTTCGCCTGAGTTTAAGTGTGATTTCAACAGCAAAACTCTAGCTCTGAACATAAAAACCACTGTATCTGTGACTCTGATCAGGGTCAGAGATAGTCTTGCATTGCCAGACATTCCTCCACGGTGCCGGGGAGGAGGACAGAAAACAGGGACTCACTGAAAGGAGGGTAGGTGGAGTTGCCACAGCCCTGCTCATCTGCTCCATCAGGGCAGTCGTTCCATCCATCACACAACCACTGCTGCTGAACACACTCTCCAGTACTGCAGGCAAACTGGCTGGAACCACATGTCCCTTTAAAAACACAAAAGAGGGTTTTAGAATGCAAAAAAATGACAATGTGAAGAGAAAAGAAAGTACAGTAAAAGGAAATAATTTGTGCCTTTAAAGGAGTTTAACAGTGTCAGGTATGAACTGCCAATTCTTGAAGAGTAAATGTAGGTCATATAGAAAGAAGGAAGCAAGGAGAAGAAAGGAAAGACTGTCAAAAAGAGGTAAAATTTGAAGCAAGGTGGAAGGAAAGGTATTTAAGGGGGAAGGAAAGGAACAAAGTAGAGGCAAAAATATGGACAGAAAGAAGGATGGGGGGGAGGGAAATAATATGCTTTGGTGAAATATGAATTTGCTTTCTAAAAGCAAGAACTCACTGCCTAGGACAGACACAGCCTTGTATGTTGCGTTGAAGCCGCTGTCGGCCACTCCCTCATCAGCCACAAACATAACAGTCATGTGGGTACCGGAGGAGGTCAGGTCTGGAGGGAAGTTCGTTCCACAAAACCTAAGACAAAGGAAACAAAAGCTGCTTCAAAACACTGTGGTTATATAACTCACATAAAGGACACATATTTACCCCTTTTTTACCCTCAACACAGGATTTTAACAACAAGAAAATGACAATTAAAGCAACCGTTACTGTCCAGGTGGCTGAAAACAAAGATAAGACTGTGGTGGGTCTAACCTTCCTAGCACCCTTCCAGCTCCAGTATTGACGCTGTCGTGCACCTCCACATAGTCAAACTCACAGACATCTTGAGTCTCCAGGCTGAAGTTACTGAAGCTCAGTGTGATGACGTGACCCTCCTCAACAGATATATACCATATGCACAACTGAGGAGAAACAGAAGAACACCACATTAAACAAAAAACACAAGCTTCACTGTCCTGTAATAGCCAGTTTGGAGTATGTTTGACAGTCCAAAGTGTTTAAGATTGTACCTGCTGGTGGGGATAAGGCCTTGGGTGGTTTGGACTTGACAGGTAACCATACGGCCCCGTTTTCTGCCCGCCACAGTCTGTAAAACAAACAGAGTGGAAACAATGTCCATGTGTCCTTTTCAAGTGTGTTTAACTTGTGTTTCTGTTTTTAACTTTATTTGCATGCTCTCAACCTTTGTGTTTATGGCTGCAGTTTGCCTCGTCTGTTAGGTCATGGCAGTTTGGATGACCGTCACACACAGACACAGGCAGCAGACAGCGACCACTGTCACACAAAAACTCTTCTCTGGAACAGCTCTCTAAGAAGACACACAGAAAGTAGACACATGCACATAAATGCAAATGGGGATGAGTAAAAGAGAGATGCACACATACACACACACTACTGACTCTGTCCAGGAAGAATGGCCCTGTACTGTGCACTGAAGCCGCTGCCTGCGATGCTGCTATCAGAGCGTAAGGTGACCCACACTGTGCTGCTGTTTGTGTTGACTGTCGGTGGTGCTACATTTCCACAGAACCTGCAGGAGAGAAGGATAGACCTTTTAATAACCTTAACCTTTCAATTGAATAATCTCTGGGTTTTTTTCTCCATATGCCAGCTTTGGAGTTGTCACGCGAGTCGGAACTTTGCACTGTAAAAGGATTTGTGAGCTAGTTATGTAACATTTTTAGAATTTCATGAATCGTGTTACGACACTTTCCAAGAATGCAAGTAAGCAAAAAGGGTTCAAAAAGTTTCCAAATGTATTGAAATCTTTCCAAGAATCTTTCAGTAACTAGAAGCACTCTCCTGTTATGCACAGACCTTTAGTGCCATCTACCAACAACTTAAGGTAATGACATGAACCCTATAATGTTCCTTTAGGGAGAACATGTATGGAAATGTTTGAAAAGTTAGTTTTGCATAAATGAGACAAGCCCATGTTAATTTGAGTTTTGCATTTTAGTGACTTTAATACACTCAAATGTGTATTTACCAGAACACACATCCATACTTTGCCTCTCCTTCAATAGTTAAGTCCTGAAAACACTTATACAACTTGGGTGAGATTGTAGAAACTTGGGTGAGATAGTTTTTGTTATTCCTCTCCAGAGTGACACTGAGTGCAATGGAAAAATCTACAAGCAACCAAAAATGTGGAGTGCAAAGGGCAACGTCTTCTTACAACAGAAGCATAAGCTTTTAGAAGAGAGGCCTAGGCATTTGTACTATGAAAATAACACCTGACGAGAAACTGCACTGTTGTGTTCGGAATGGAAACTGACAGATACCCTGAGAGGATTTGACCAACCTGGTAACCACAGAGCTCTGTTCTATCTGCTCCTGCACCTCGAGCCAGTCAAACAGACAGGGAGATGGCCCCTCTACAGTCAGAGAGGAAATGTGAATCTGGACCAAGTAGGGGGGTGGGACTCGGATCACCCAAACACACAACAAGTTGGGGGGATAGGAGCCAGGATGGTTTGGAGAACTGAAACTGCCCTCTGAGTCAGTCAACACCCCTCCACAACCTGAGAGACAGAAGAAATACATTGTTTTAGTAACACAAAAAGGGAATGGCTTCTAGATAAAGAAAAGATACATTATATTGTGTGAGGACGGACATGAAATTGACCATGCACATTTGGGATATTGAATTACAACAGGCCTATGAACAGCCAATCTCTTACGTGTTTCAGATGGTGGGATCCTAGTGGGCTGTGGTGCAGATGTACTTTCCTGTTGACTTCTGTTGGTAGAGTTTGTGGGTAGAGTATGGGAATCTCCATCTCCTGCATTCAGCCGGTCTGGAGGGCTGGTGGGCAGCAACTGATCCTCCACAGCCTGGCCCTTTATCTCTAAATCAGGGACAAAGACACAGCATGGAAACATGACACATAACAGGGAGACTAATCAGAGAAGAAATAAAATGAATAAAAAAGGCAAATAGATTCTGAGGATTTAATTTATTGAAATGTTAAGAATAACTAATGAAGTACTTTAAATTATTATTGTTGCATGTTGTTGAGGCTAAACCCAAGCTTTAAGCCCCTGAGGTGCTCGTCTACGGGTAGAGTAATTGACGCACTTTTTACCTTTTTGATCAATGAAAGTCCAAGTCATATTTGCAGTTAACGCCATTGGTTCAATTTATTTCCATGAGATATTCGTTGGTTTTCCAGACAAATTACTGCTTGTGTATGCTTGTGTGGCGTTGGTGTGTGTGTGTGTGGTCAAAAACTGTATGTGCTTCCCGGTTACACCTGAGGAACCAAAGATTGGTTCCTATTTATACCAAGAGCACTAATTGGCTCTTACACATGTAAAAGGTCAAAGTTTAGGTCAAGTACCTATCCAGTAAAAGTACTAACAGGCAATATTGGTAAAATCATGGTACTTTATGTTTTTATTTTGCATGAAAGCACAGATAGGAACAGCTATTAGTATGCATCGGAGTTTATAAAACCAATTGATCTGTAATAAGCCCTTTAAATCTGTTTCAGGTATTTCTTTTTCATTGTGATGACTGATCTGAGGCGCAGCAGTGACTCACGTGTCAGGATGAGGGCCAGCGCCAGTCCAAAGGCTGTTAACAGGAGCAGGGCAGCAACAGAAACCACCACCACCCCCCAGCTACAACCCGGGCCCCGCAGACCCAAGCGTAGACCTGAATAACAGAGTATACATATACATAAACATGTGGGGTACGTGACAAAGGAGGTCTTGGTTGCTACCAAAAGTCATGATTTTAACTTTGTTGTTTTTTTATTTTTTATGTTAGACTCCTTTTCCCCTTTCATTTAACACCTAATTGGTATTAAAGAGGAATCGCAGGTAATAATAACATAGACTGAAATTCTCCAAATCTGAGAAACAACTTGCCACCATGTCAGCTATGCTCCTCTCTCACAGTTTACAATTGATCAAAATAAAAGCTAAAAAATAAGCTACTGGACTTTGCCTGGCTTTGCAACCAGACAAATACTGCAGTCATTGTGTAATTTATTTGATCATGATTTCGCTTTTGTTAACCAAAACATTTCCTTCCATAAAGGTACGGTACTGTTTTCAGTTGAAGGGCGATCTTTATTGCCCTTGCATAAAGTTGTTGGACTTGTGAGATACAGATAAAAAAAAAATAATTATCAAAATCAAAGCAGCAGAAGCCGAGATACTTTTAGTACTTGGTGATGGATCAAACACCAAAACACAATAATACCCTATATTTCCCATAATGCAACTCGGTAGTGTCTTTAGACTCTCCCTGCCTGCTAAACACCCTTTGACCTCCAGTTTCAAATACAGTCTTTCTTTTATACAGTTAGTATCCAATCCCAAGCTGAAATAACCATGATGAAATCACAATGTCATCATCATTTCTGTTTTCAAGAAACTTCTTCCAGAGCCACAGGAGACACGAACAACTGTTATCACAGACAAACCATGACCAGTGAATGGGTCTTTGACTTTTACAATTGGTGGATTGTCCCTTTAATCCTTGGTTACAGTGAACCATAGCAATCGTGTTTTACGCACACACTTCTACAAGAGAATTGGACTTAAAGGTGGACTTTAGGTGATGCAATAATGTTACTAATCCAATACAAATACACAGTCTAATACAGTTCAAGTTTAGTCACAGAGAGCAGCAAGCTGATTGGCTGACTCACTAGCTGGTGGTTTGATTGGTTCAGGGGTGGACGAGGATGTCCTGAATCCCTCCACCCTCTCCTCCCGCTCCCCCTCCAGCTCAAAGGCAGGGTTGCAGAACACATTCTGCGGAAATTAGGACAGAAAGGAGTGGAAATGAAACTATCAATTAAAAAAAATTCACACAGTTACAGACAAAAGATTTGTACAAGTGATAATTTAAAAGTGATAGAATTAATATATATTCTTACTTTTTCAAATAAAAAGTCATTTTCAAATTCATAACATTAGCAATGAAACACACTCATTTTAAAAACACGCTTAAGGGTTTTGCTGCTACAGCTGGTCTGGTATGACCAGTAGCTTATGGTTGCTGCTGCTAGCTAATGGTAGCTAACTTTAGCCAGACATTGCAATGGACATTAGTCCATTTGCTAACTCTTTTTCCTGTTTATGGTCCCATTCCACTCACTCTCAGTAAGGTCATCAACCTAATGATGACTTCTAGCAGAAACAAGTTGTAAACACAAGATTGACATATCATCTCTATCTCTATATCTATTTCTTTTTAACTAATATAGTAAAGTTGTTAGTCAGCAACAGTGTGATTCATTTGGAGTTGTGTGTTTGGCCAACTGGCAACTATAAAATTTCCCTCTGAGATGTTATTGACTAGAAGTATAAAGTATCATAACATACTCAAGTAAAGTACAAGTACCTCAAATTTGTACTGTACAGTACTTGAGTAAATGTACTTAGTGACATTCCACCACTGCCCATACAGTACTGTTACATTTACACTGATAATGCATAAATGAGACAAACGTTTGTTTCCAGCCTAAAAATATCACCTGGTCCAAATCACACAGCTAAAAAGCAGGATTGTACAATGCAAGACAATGACTGTGGCCTGTACACAGAAATGGCATAGCAGGGTTACAGGTTCACAAGGCTTGAAATTAAGTATTAACATATGTTGTAAAGAAAATAAAAGAAAATAAAAGAAAATAAAATAACAAAATACAAAATAAAGCCAGCAATTCCGAAAAGAAGAGTCAGTTTCTTTGATGATCACAATGGACCATAAATAGGCTCTAGTTTGCAATGCATGTGCTGACCAATCTCCTGCTAAATGTCTAAATAACAATTTCATCATCAACAATCATCATTAACCACCATCATCCATTTCATCATCCTCACTCACCTTATAGATATCTGAAGAGTCTGAGTACACTGCAACTTGGCTGAGGTCAGACATCTTTAGTCCTCTGTCACTCTTTCAGTGCTCCTCTTAAAGAGCCGGATGTTGTGATAAATACATCAGTGGTGACATCGTGAAGAGAGACGTTTCTACGTGAGGGAGTGCTAAGATGTTCCTGAATTTTCTCAACATTGTTCACTTATTGTTCGTACAGTAAACTTCCACTGAGGTGTATTGTAGCAAGCTCATGGCATTCAATCCTCCAGTACAGCAGAAACCTTTGTTGGACATCCATCAATGTAATCCATATAAAAAAGTAAAGAATAACAAATTATAAATTAATTTTCAAACTCCATTTTAAAAAAAAATATCCAGGTTTGCTGCTATTCTTCTTCGGTTTTAGCAGCATCAACCTGTATTTCTCTTGTTTGTTGATGGTGTGTGAGTAGTTACAAAAGAGTTTCAGGAACTCCTTCACAGTGGTGAACAAAGCCGAGTCAGCTGAGAGGACTGAGCCCCTCGCAGGAGGAGGGAGGACAGGGAAGGGGAGAAGGGGTGAGGGTGGAGGTGGGGGTGGGGGTCCATGTTAAATCTCTATAATCCCCATAATGATCTTTTAAGGTCCTAAAATGTTTTATTCACACGCACGCTTGCATGCGCCAACCTGAGCATGAAGGTGCACCAACACACAAGTACACATGAGCACTACACACACTTCTTATCATCAAAACAACAACAGCGTTAGGGTTCAGTTAGGTTTGGGAATGGGGGATAATAGCAAAAGGTGCTAAAGAGATTGTAAGATTTGAAATTGCATTAGTTTCCAAAAGCTGGCTTATGGCATTGCAGTTGAGTGTCCTAATAGATTTTAATGTATAAGCTTTGGAGCAGCTTCTTTTGAGGCCACTCTTGACATCATGTTAATAAGTAATGTAAAAATGGCACCACTAGACTTCACAGAATCCTAAAACAAGAGATGCAGATAAAACTAATGCAACCAAAAAGCGAAAGTAAGTAAAAAGTTAAAATCTGTGTTCTGCCCTAAATTGCTCAATCCCTGCTTCCCTGTTTGGTGCTGCTGTTAATGGGTAATCAGTCATCAAATAAAGCAACTGACTGCAGGTTGTTTTCTGTCACTCAAAGACACAAATACCACTGATACAGACTCTGGTCATGTCTGTCAAACCCATACTATGGATCCTACTCTTCACCTCTGTCCAGAACGGTGAGCATTTCATTTTACTGTACATTTAAGTATGATTATATCAAATTCATATGAATTGAAACCATATGGCTTCGTTGACGCATGTGTACCCTTTTTGCTTGTGCGCGCATGCTTATCACCAACACTTTCACTTTTTGTGTTCCAGTGTCTCCGCAGGACTATAATTACGATGAAACATACGAGGACCCACAGCCTCTGAACTGCTCAACCACAGAGAGCATCAAAGGTGGACATGTCACCTACTCACAGGTAAAAACAATACAGTGAGCTGAAATTATAAGTTGGTTATATTAAAATGTCATTATTTTTAATCATTAATAAACAATTAGGCATACAACAGGAAATGTAATCACAGACAATTTTGATAATCGATTATTTTTCTTAAAACACCAAACATTCTGTTTCAGCTTCTCTAAAATGAGGGGCTGCTGCTCTGCTTTCTTTTATCATTTTAAATGTAATAACTTATTGGTTTTTGGATTGTTGGTCAGACAAAACAAACATTTAAAGACGTTACCTTTTTGTAAATTTGCAATGGGTATCTATATAAAACCACACAATAATGTAATGATCAGGATAGTTGTCAGATTAATGCACAGTGAAAATAATCGTTAGTTGCAGCTTTATTGTAAAAGTTAATATACCTTTTAATTGACTTCACTCAGAATGAGAGTGTTAGGTAAATGGCCAAGACGTCACATTTAACACCAAATCGAAAGATATGAGCGTGTATTCAAATTTATTTTAGCTCTGCTGCACTGATGTATGCAACAAATTCATGTATGATAATACAATTTCATTCTAACAGGCTAAAAGAAACACTGCAAAACAGAGGGTACAAGGTGTTCAACCAGACAGGAGTACAGGGACAGAAAATAGGCAAAATGGAGGATGGTAAAAAAGAATGTGATATGTAAGAAACAATGAGAAAACGATCAGGTAAAAAATATATAATCTTCTATAAATCCTACATGCAGGTAAAAGTAGCTTAGGGGGGTTATTTTCCGATCAAGATAAAAAGGAACTAGGTCTTGAAAGTGAAACAAATCAAGCATCTCTTTACTTGAAAGCTTCATGTTACTTAATGTAGCTCCAGAAGTGACCACGTGTTTCCTGTACAGGGGGGGGTGGAGGGCAGCGTGCTGACCTATCACTGCGGCCCGGGCCGATACCCTTACCCTGTCAGCCACAGGCTCTGCAGTGCTGACGGGGAGTGGTCGCCCATGAGATTAACCACTGGCAGACTGATGTCACGGGCCACATGCAAAGGTAATGATTTGGATGATGATTCATTCAATGTCACATGTCCACCAAAGTACTCTTGGCTATTCAGCATCCTCTTTTCCACCTCTCTCCTGCTCCCAGATGTGTTGTGTCCGGCTCAGCTCCAACTGGATCATGGTGACTTCTGGCCCAGGGACCAGTGGTCCCGTGTTGGGACAACGCAGAGCTTCTCCTGCCAGGAAGGGTTCACCCTGTATGGGTCCGCCCAGAGGAACTGCACCCTCTCTGGGGAGTGGACAGGAACCACTCCCGTCTGTGACAACCATGGTAAGGATGGACAATATTAAAACTTGGCTCATGATCAAGCATACATCATGAGTATGATCACACTATGTACAATACATGACTGTATTTCCACTCTTACATCATTGCAATAGAGAATAACTGAGAATATCCACTTACATGAGGCCCTGAGCCCAGTTCAGCAAGTGTATTTTAGCCTGTGGTACAGTGAGCAGCATGCACTGACTAAGCCCATACTTACTGAGGTTTACATTGTAAAGCTGCTTTGGATGAAAAAATATAAATGATCCCTGCAAATAGATTTTATACAGCAGTTTACCGTGGTTACTCTGACACAAAACAGGTCACTGACCAAATGTTGCAATTAACTTTATAATTCAATAATTTAAGACATAAGTCATGTGTTTTTGATTAAAATTAATTAAATGAAATGCCTTTGTGCAACATTTCAAAGTATTACATACTCATCTTTCGCAAATCAAGTTATATTCTGGACAAACACCTATATCCTTTTTAAGAATGGTTATAACCTTGAAAATGAACTATCGTTGCATATTTTGTCTACTCTACTTGCCCCTCTGCAGCTGACGACTGTAGTGACCCAGGGATCCCACCCGGGGCCCTGAGGACAGCAGGCCGGTTTCACACAGGCGAGGCAGTGATCTACCGGTGTCAGGTTGGTCTGGATCTTCTTGGCTCGGCTGAAAGGGTTTGCCTGGAGAGCAGGGAGTGGAGCGGTTCAACACCACGGTGCCAAGGTGCAGAGTAGCGTTTTTTAAACATACCATAAGTGCACAGTTGTAATCACGGTTTTAGATTTAGGTGATTTCCTTTACGGAAAACAACAGAGGATTCTTTTTTCTTTTTTTTAACAAAAAAGACCTATAGCAATTGGGCATCAAATCAGTGCCAGAACAGCACATGGTGAAATATTATTTTACATACAGCCATGATATCTTTGTCCTTTACTGCAGGCCCAAATACCTTTGACTCCCCCAGTTTTGTGGCAGCAGCCATGGCGGGGTCACTTGCAGGAGTTATGGATGTACTCTCACCAGACTCCAAAAAGAAAGGTGGGCATAACTTAGATCTTGCTTCAACATATTCAATAATTTGGCAGGGCATAAACAACATTACATGTCAGGTGCATACACTTAAGGAGCAACTTGCTGAATTTAACTGCAATTAAAAGAAAATGCTTATGTGTGTTTACTGTGTGTGTGTGTGTGTGTGTAAGGTGGAGATATGTCCTTTGGCAGAACGTTTCGTGTGGCTGAAGGCAGTCGTATGAATGTCTACATTTTACTGGACACATCAGGAAGCATCGCAAAGAAGGACTTTGACTTAGCCAGGAGTGCCACCATTGCTCTCATCAGAAAGGTCTGTGCCAAATGAGCTTACTTGATTCAACATTGGTGTACAAGTTTGTCTGTCGTCTTGTCTCAGTGGGTCTTCATTTTCCTTCTAGTTGGACAGCTACGAGGTACAGCTCAAGTTTCATGTGGTGTCATTTGCAACCGAGACTAAAGACATTGTTGACATCACAGACTCGGGTATAAGTGGTAGCATCGACAACGTCATATGGAATCTGGAGCAGTTTGACTACAATAGTAGGACTGGGCTTGTTATCACAGTATTTATATCTTTTTAATTCATCTGATGTGATATTATCAAGTACAATACGTTATAACCATGATGCACTAATGTGTTTATTAGTTAATAAAATTATTTATCAATTTACTTTTTCAATTGTCTCATATTTTGCATCTGTTCACCTGCAGGCCATGGGCGCAGGACGGGCACCAACCTCCACGCTGCCCTGCACCGTGTCAGTGAGGTGATCAGCTTCTTGAAGCAAAACAGCGCCAAGAACCATTTTAATGAGACTCAGAACATCATCATCATAGAAACAGATGGTAGAAAAACACAATATATCTCACAAACTCATGCTGAAAAAGCATGAGTTTGCTCATAAAAATCATTTACAACTCATTAGAGGTATTTTGTTGAAAAAAAGGAACATAAGAAGATTATCCTCAGGCATTCCCTCTTTATGTCTTTCTGCCTGCAGGTTACTCCAACACAGGCAACAAGCCTCAGATTGCTCTGGCCCAGATCCGGAATCTGCTGGGCTACCACAACACATCCCGCGATCACACAGATGAAACAATGCTGGGTATCAAGATTAAAAAAAAAGATTTGATTAAATGTTTTAATGCACAGTATACGGTATATTGTGGACACCGTATAATTACTTCCACTGATTGCAATCATAAATCAGACATACAAGGCAAAGCTTGTTTAGTGTGTTTAATGTGTGTATAAATGGTTGCCTATGCATGTATACAGCATAACTTATTTCATCTGTGTGATTTCAGATGTCTATGTATTTGGTATTGGGAATGAAGTGAAGAAAGATGAGTTGAACTCTTTAGCCTCACAAAAACGTGATGAGGAGCACATCTTCGTTTTGAAAAACTTTGAAATACTGGCACAGATGTTCAACAGCATCATTAGTAAGTAGATCACTCTCAATTCTAGGACATAAGTGTGTGCTTTCTGACTTCAACTGTCAATATGCAAGCAGAACATTTTATTTTGAGAATACAAAAGACTTGAACCTGTGTGTTTTTTGTTTTTTAGAATGGCAGCCAGAACATTTTTTTTTTTTTTTAAATGAACCTGAAAGTACAAAACTGTGAACATTTCACACTGGATTTAAAAGTTAAGAAAGCAATTTTGCATATTAAAAGTTCATAAGTATAACCATTAAAATGCTTCATAATACAGGTGACAAGGGTGTGACGATGTGTGGGGTAGCTCAGGAAATGGTGGAGGATAATTCAGCCTGCACGAGACCCTGGCACGTCACTCTGAAACCGGACACAAAGGCCACAAAGGTTAGTCACTAAAATCAAATGGAGATTCTTTTTTTCATCTGTTTGATATTTTAGACTGGATCTTCACACATTAACACTTTCCTCTCCTATAGGCTACGCCGTGTGTTGGGTCCATTGTGAGCCAGAACTGGGTGCTGACAGCTGCTCACTGCTTTGCCAGAGCGAGCACAGAAGTCCCTCAGCAGGTGGAGATACGTCACGGTCAGTGTCCGAATGTTTTGGACTTTAAAGCTAGGGTAGGCAGTTATCTGGAAAAGGCAACAAAAACACACGCCACAATTAAAAAAATACAGCCCTCCTCCTTATGGGGTGCCGTTTGTAAATCGGCTCCCTCTGAAAATAACAGCAACATTTTGTCACATTTAGCTTCAAACAATGTTTAAAAAACTGGTATGAATTTTTAAGGGTCACTTTTTAGCACATTTAGAACAATATTTGTCAACTTAGAGATATTTTAAATAGTTAAATCTAAACATTAAATGTTACACCTAAATGTTAAATTTAAATATAAATCTAAATATTAAATCTAAATGTTAAATCTAAATCTAAATCTAAATGTTAAATCTAAATATTAAATCTTAATCTAAATCTAAATGTTAAATCTAAATATAAATGTTAAATCTAAATATTAAATCTAAATCTATATCTAAATGTTAATTCTAAAATATTAAATCTAAATCTAAATCTAAATGTTAAATCTAAATATTAAATCTAAATCTAAATCTAAATGTTAAATCTAAATGTTAAATCTAAATCTAAATATACATGTTGAATCTAAATGTTTCGGGTGAAACTAAATATTTAGCTAATATGTAAATTCAAAATACCGGTAACCGGAAGTACCAAAATAAAAGCTCGAGGAGGTCAGTGTGTGTTTATAGTGTCAAATAATGAATAACAAAACATCTCATCCGGGGAAATGGACTCTTGGACATGGATTATCGTGATAATAACTACCTAAATAATAAACACGTTTGGAGAAACTGTATTTGAAGAGTACTTTGAGTTTTTAGTGTCACTTTTATGAAGGGGGCGAGACTTATGACCTGTAGCCACTATAGCCAGCCACGAGGGGGCTCACTTTGACTGATCTGTCATGTTCGCTTGCATGAAGGCCAGCAAGAGCCTGACCAGGTACGGTAATGTTGGCCATGGTCACGCTGCGAAAATGTCCAACAAATCGGCGTTAGCCGAGAACATCGGCAGAGCCGCCCTGGCGGCTATTCAAACTTTTCAACAGCGACAGCAACCGCCTCAAAACATAACCTGTTAAAAGACCAAGGAAAGCAAAGTTTTAGACTACAACCAAGGCACATGTTCTCAAACTTGTGAGATGGTAATGTAAATACTCTTCTAACCCCTAACCCTATTTCTCCAAACGTGTTTATTATTTAGGTAGTTATTATCACGATAATCCATGTCCATGAGTCCATTTCCCTGGATGAGATGTTTTGTTATTCATTATTTGACACTATAAACACACACTGACCTCCTCAAGCTTTTATTTTGGTACTTACGATTACCGGTATTTTGAATTTGCATATTAGCTAAATATTTAGTTTCACTCTAAACATTTAGATTCAACATTTAGATTTAGATTTAGATTTAACATTTAGATTTAACATTTAGATTTAGATTTTATATTTAGATTTAACATTTAGATTTAGATTTAATATTTAGATTTAACATTTAGATTTAGATTTAATATTTTAGAATTAACATTTAGATATAGATTTAGATTTAATATTTAGATTTAACATTTAGATTTAGATTTTTAATATTTAGATTTAACATTTAGATTTTAACATTTAGATTTAATATTTAGATTTATATTTAAATTTAACATTTAGGTGTAACATTTAATGTTTAGATTTAACTATTTAAAATATCTCTAAGTCGACAAATATTGTTCTAAATGTGCTAAAAAGTGACCCTCAAAAATTCATACCAGTTTTTTAAACATTGTTTGAAGCTAAATGTGACAAAATGTTGCTGTTATTTTCAGAGGGAGCCGCTTTACAAACGGCACCCCATACCTCCTGCAGCTCAGCTCTCCCCTTGCTGTCTTAAGCCCCTCCCACCAGACGAGCTAGGTTATATCCACGCGCTTTATACAATAACCTGTACGAGTATATGGGTACATGAGTACACAAGGACAGCCATGCACATCTGCATTTGTAGAACAACCAATAAGAACGCCATCTTTTTGAAATGACGTGATTAGCCTTAGTCTCCCGTCACGGGCTAGATTGTCTAAAGCCTGAAAACAGAGCCAAGAGGAGGTGCAGAAGCCTTTGTTCTCTCAGACCACTTGAATTAGAATGTGCTGAAGGTTATTAAGGCTTTTTTTTGCGCAATGATAATCACAAAAGTTATTCTTTTAGGAATCAAAGCATGAACAAAGCAAAAAATAGTAGTTCCTTCCTCACCTCACTTAGTTATAGTACTATATTGTAGCAAACATCCAGTCTAGATTAGTGCTTTCTATTAACCATCTTCTTTTGTTCCCAGGTGCGGGCTCGGTGGTTCCCAAGAGGGTAATCATGCACCCAAAGTACAACATTAGGGCACTCACACAGAGAAATGTATCAGAGTTCTATGACTACGATGTAGCTCTGGTACAGGTGAACAAGAGTATCCCACTCTCCTGGAAAGCCAGGTAAGTAGAAAAGATGCCACCAGGGTTGCATCTAAACAAAGAGCTAAACTCAAAGGCACCGATTTTAAAGCCTAAAAAAAAAACATTTGTTTTGTCATGAAAAGGTTGGGTTTTTATTTCCAGCCCTTGTGCATCTTAGAAAAGGAATAACACTTTTTACATAAATGTTCTTGAACATCAGTGTTGAGTGTGTGTATACTGTATGTCGTACAACAGACCTATCTGCTTGCCATGTACTGTACCAGCCAGCCGAGCCATGAAAAGAGTCAACTCCACCTGTCAGCAGCACAGTATGGGACCTTTTGACCTTTACACTCTGCAAAATAATTTACATTATTAAGAGTATGCAAGGACTATTTCAAAATGTTCCCAGTTAACATAGTGTTAATAATATATTACAACATAGAATTCAGACTAAAACATCCTGAATAAATTCTCATGTATTCTCAGTAAAATGTACGTGTGTTTACAGGGGATGAGCTACTACCGCACCAGGAGACTCCTGCCTTTTTCATCCATAAGAACTCTCAAAGAAAACAAACACATATTCAAGAGAGTCAAGTGAGTGAGGGCTGATGGGATCTACAGACAGCGGGCTTCATTCAAGCTGACACTCAATAACATGGACTAAATAGGTGTATTTGTTATAAGAGTGTTGCACTGTAACTAATTTGCTGTCTGCAGAGGTCTAGCTGTGTGGAGAAGGCCAGGCAAACACTCAAAGAGCCCACAGATGTAACTTTGGATGAGTATGTACCTGACAGATTCCTCTGTTCGGGGGGATCCTCAGCACACAAATACACAATCACCTGTAAAGGTCTGGACTCTGCACTTACTGTATTATATCCAACACAGTTTGAATAACACGGGATTCACATGAATTACATGTTGTCTTTTTGTACAGGTGACTCTGGTGGATCCTTGTTTCTGCAAAAAAGAAATCGCTACTTTCAGGTGAGTTTCTCACTTCAAAGAAAAAGCCTCATTACAAACTTTGCAGTCAGCATCATGTGGACATTTCTCCCGCTTTCATCTCCAGGTGGGAGTTGTGAGCTGGGGCACCACGGACGTATGTGACCCAGTCAACCCAGCTCTGAGAAAATACAGCAGCGACAAGCCGCCTCCTGATGCTCGAGACTTTCACATCGACCTGTTCAAGATAATGCCGTGGCTTAAAGAGCACCTGGGTGAGGAGATCCAGTTCCTGTCTGAGATCAACTGAGAACATCCATAATCAATCAGCTGAGAACTGCTTAGGTTAAGCCACAATGACTTCATGCAGAATGCAATAGAGCACAAGTGGAAATGTGGGAATAAACATAGACAATCATACACAGTAATATCAAGTGTTTTCTAAAGCTTTATTGCCAAATGGATACTGTTGACTTTTATAGCTGTGGTGCAGTAAACACACTTGTAAAGGAAGATGCTTTGTCATACATAACATAAAAAGTAATTCTTCTTGTTCTCATACTGTATTCTTTCTAAACTCAATATGTGCAACATGCATGATGCATTACATTCATATGGGTACTTTGAGTTGTTTGATAACACACCTATTTTAATGCAAGTCTAGTTAACATCACTTGTTCTAGTTAAAGGCCATTAGCCATACAGTATGCATATAAGCTAGGACATAAAAGCACTGCACAGATCAGTCAGTGGGTAGCCCAGACAGTCCCATCAGCTGAAACAGAAAAACATCGCTGTCTACTGACTAACTTAGTGTGTTTTTCTATGACTGTTACTTGTTGGTTGGATCTCACACCTCATCTGCTTCACTGGCTGTCATCTGTATTTTTTTTTGTGTCAGTGAGAATGTGAAAGTCAAAGGTGTTATGAAGCCAGCTGTCCTATCAGCCCTCAGAAAACTGCCGGTACAGGGTTTCTGATTGGCTGTCTTTAAAGTTCGGCACAAAGTGGATCTGGAGGATCTCGGAGAATCCTTCAGGAAGAGCAGGAGCCACAAAGTGTTTCCTGTCCAGAGAGACAGAGACAGATTACAGTGGTCAGTAACAAAGCTATTAGTAATAACTGATTACTATTTTTGGAGCTCATTTTAACAAAAGACAAAACAAAAGCTTCTGAAAATGTATTAAAATAAAAACTAAAGCACATTAGTGGCATGAATTTAGTTTGGGCTTTATGGCACAAAAAAAAAGTGTTTTATAACTGTTAAGAGTGTGAGAAGAAAGGCCAGTATCACTAACTTGTAGCTGTGGAAAATCATGTCATTGACCTTGGCGTGTTTGCTGTCTGATGGAGCCATCTCACGGAACTGGGAACAACAATATTGCATTAAAAAACTCTTGCCAACACCAGCCAGGATAAACCAAACCAAAGGGTGAAGAGTGACAGTTTGGAGAGGAGAGTCATACTTTGTTGTTGTGTTTGGCTTGCTCCAGAGAGGCTGAGAAGTGGAAACAGCGACACGGCACTCCGGCTGCCTTGGCTACATCCACATATCTGGAAAATACACACAGAACACTGGTTACACAAACAAAGTACGCAAGTAAATAAATGCACATACAAGCAGCAGGCAGGAATATATTCATAGCACAAAATACAGCAACAGCAGCATACGATCAGTACCCACATTCTAAAATACAACCATTTAGTAAGATTCCTTTAGAAAAAGGCTAAAACTTGGGCAATGAAGCATAGTTGGCATAGTTAACTTGCAATGTCACTGTGCAATATACTGCTGGGTCTGAACCAGGTTAAAGGGTGTAGAGGAAATTAACATGGGCCAAAATATTCCAAAAGCAATGACATAATGAAGATCAGGATCATGACATGCAATATTAAGAATTATAAATCCAAGCATTTGTTTTCTACAGGGTAAAAGTCTTTTAATATTCTTAGGGAAATTTTGATTTACATACTTTCTCTCTTGTTATTATTAAACTGTTTTACATAGAATAATATTATACTGAATACTCTAAACAAGATAACATGGAGCCATTGTATGTCCTTGTCTAAGCACGGTGTGTTCCTGAGGGCATACATGCCCTCCCAGACCAGATAGGGGAGACGTCATTGACTCGTTTCGTTAGGTCATTGTCTGTACTATTCTGTAGGGCTGAAACTGCCTAAAATGAACTTTGATATATCTTCAGTGGCCCTGTCTATTATATTTATATTATATTTGTAATGTAAATTATTCTAACAAATATTTAAGAATGTTAAAGTGGGATGAAGTCATTAAATCACATTTGTCATCAAGTGTAAGTATTTTGGCTAATCACATTAACATGGAAACAGTTCAGCTATTTGTTAAACTATGACATTTTAATACAATGACATTTCTCTACACTAAAAAGGGTGTTGTGCTCTTTGCTATGAAATAAGGAATGCAGGGTTGTTTCTTGATTTACAACTTCTTCTTTTACTATCTCTGCTTTTGTTGTATCTCTGTTTTCTGAGTTTGTGGCGGAGGAGAGAGGGATACATCCAGTAACTGAAATAAATACAGTTACTAGGTAACAAATATGTGGTGCATGATAACTGCTTTTTTGATCAAGACATATAGTTATATCAATTACTGTCCCACTGTAATTGTAGTTACCAGGCAGAGTGGATTGATTCTGCTAACCTGCCACTGGCACATCACAGGAGAAACCGATATAGGTGAACTAAAACAGTTTTCCAAAAAGAAAAGAAGTAATAGCGGAATAAAGCAATACATTCTGTTGCTGCAGCCCATCAGCCCATTTAAAGCAGCTGTTATACTGAGCTAATAATACTGCAGAGCTTGAATCCTTTTTGCCAGGAGTTTTGTAAAAAATTTGGTTTGGAGTTTCAGTTGTGCTTTACCGTTTGCGAGACTCTGGGTCTGGGTTGGTGTTGTCCACGGCGACACTGCGGCCTTCTTTCAGAGCACGCTCACATGCCGACACACAGTTCTGCCATGAACCGAGTGTGTCCTGACGCGAAACAAAACATGAAGTCGGTCACGTCACGGAAGACTTTTAAGGAAAGGGCCCAATAATATATGGATATCACAATGCTCATAATACATTCTTTAAAACCAGATGTTTCGGATGAGAACCTGGGCAGAACTGGAGCGTTGTTGACAGAGCCCTGTTCATTAAAATCCACTCACCCTGTTGACGTACACATAGCCTTTTGGAATGACATGGGTGTGGAAGAATGTGGATTTACCAGCTGAGAAGAAAAGGTCAAGGGAACAAGATCAGATTGGTTCTGGTGGAAGGGGAGAACAGAAAAGGTGACACACTGTCCTTTTTCTCTTACATGCAGGGAAACCCACGGCAACAATGACTTCTGTCCTGCTGGAGGTGAGAGAGGCAGACGGTGGGTCGTACAGTCTTGCAGTGGAGTCAATCTTCCTCTAGATGTTCACATTAAGAAAAAATATTAACAAAAAACACAGACTCAAACCAAACCCACAAATATTTCTCATACACTGTAGGAAGAAAAAGAAAAAAACACGGTACACAGGAAATATGTTCATTATACTCACAGGGTCAAAATTAGGCAGGCTGTAGGGGGCGCTCTTCCAGCCCAGGAAGTACTCCTCTGGGGTGTGGAACTGCAACCCAATGTTCAGAGCAAACTAGGAAAACAAGTGAGTCATACTTATTTACCTGGCCTTTTCAGTGACATTTAGGATGACACACACAAAACAAGTAAAGAAAGGAGGGGGGGGAGTGTGGGGGAGGGGAGTGGCAGAAAGTAGTAAAAAAAAAAAAAAAAATATCTTAGGTCTTACCAGTCGGTCACTGCAGGAGAAATCCTTCTTCTTCCTCCCTGGAGCCCAGTTCTCTGGCCGACCTGCAGCGTCTGTGCACAAAGGTAAAGTCAGAAGCTCTGTGTGTATGTGTATGTGCTCTTGTACTTCTGCCACACTGGAAAATAAGAATCACATCAAGGGCCAGACATGTTTAGTTTATTGATATGCTTTTATTTAAGCAAAAAAGTCAAATATCTTTGACTGTATTATTGCATGTGTCATATAGTCTCATTTACAGTTTGGTCGACATAAAGTCCTAAATAAGTCAGGAAAAAGTTCCTCAGCCATCATAGAAAAAAAGCAGCCAAAAATGTCAGAAAAAGTTACAAATCGTCCGGAAAAAAAATGACAACAATGTCAGAAAAAGCGAAAATGTATTGTGAATCTAAATTGATATGCGGGCCGGATCATAATCTGCGAGGGGCCGGATTTGGCCCACGGGCCTTGAGTTTGACACGTGTTCTAGATCATTTCTGGGCTTGGGGTTTCGGTTTAGACCTAGGCATCCTATTGGGTTTATAGTTAGGTTTAGGTCTAGGTCTAGTATTAAGCATTGAGGATTATAATTGTTGGAGATTTCAGGTTGTTTGGGCCATGGTTAGGATATGGGATCTTTTTTGGGTTTAGGGAAATAGCATTGAATTAAATGTTTGGTTTTCAAAAGGACACATGACAAAAAAACACACCTGTAAGCATGGGATGTTTATCACTTTGGCAACACCACTTCACACCCAACCTCACTCACCTCCGACATAAAAACTCTGTGTCTTGTCCACAGTCACGCCTTCATTTGCCTGAGCAGTAAACACATGCAGAGACACTCACAGTTAAAAGTAGAATAGACGGTTTATTGTCAAACATGCAAAGGCATCAATGCTGTGAGAAGAGACAAAAGGGCGGCTCCTATGACTCATATTGATTAGCGTGCAGTGACCACACTTGGTTCTACCTCAGTGCAAATACCGTGTATGAGGGGTGGTTCAAAAACAATATGGGTGTGTGTGTGTTTACCTTGTCACACAAGTGATTCCACATTCCCATCACTGGTTTCCTGTAGATACCAGGTCCGGTTGCTACAAACACCTGTAATGAAAGGTAGGGATACAAAACATCTGGGGGGGTTTTGTACAATAATTAGGAGAAAAGTGAGAGTTAGGCCATTACGTGACTAACCTGCACAGGTAGCTGCAGCGTGCTGAGGATGTCCTCCACTTTAGACTTGAAGACTTCTGGTCTCAGTTTGCCTTTAGCGATCCCCATCTGGTTGGTGAAGAACACCACCTGTTGGAGGAGAGCCAGGGTAAACTAGGAAATCCACTGTCCTATTTCACAGGCGTTCATTTTCTACTGTTGCATGTTGCTCTTCCTCACCTTGTATCCTTTCTTGAACAAGTTGGTCAGCCTGGGCTGAATTTCAGGATACAGAATCCTGTTAATTGAACACACAAACATAAATATTACGACAAACAATAACATGAGATAAACGCTTTGAAAAGTAATGTTCAGGGGTGTAGACATACTTCCAGTCATCTGGCGCAGTGGGAAAGACTTTCCCAGACTTTGTAGTGATGATGCAGCCATCTATGTCAAACCCAGCAATCTGGAGAATGACAAGAAGAGGAAATGTTCAGGCATTTACACATTAGCTGCATGTTCTTACCAGAAATCATGTAAGGCGATATTAGGAAACCCCATTCCAGCACTTCTGTGTTTATATGAAAACTACGTTAATAAGAATAAGAAATTATCTAACACTTGTCAGAGGACCTGTCTTTTGAAGAAGCGCTTTTCAATGCGACAGTTGGTTTTATTTTGTCACTTCCTGTGACTGATGCCAAACCAAACTCAACAACCAAAATTAAAGCTGCAAACAATTATTTCATTATTCATTATTTTCTTTATTAATTTTATTAAAAATAAATGATTTAGTATTTATTAATCTGTTGTTTATTTTACTCATTGTATCATTTGGTATGTAACCAGTCCAAAAGTCAAAGGTATTCAGTTAACAATAATATTAAACAGTGAAAAGCAGGGCATGTTAATACTTAAAATGATGGAAGGAGTGACATCATCGTGATTTTTGCTTGAAAAATGACTTACTTGATGACCCACTTAATAGATTTTCTTTTGCTTAACTATTCAATGAATCGACTAATCGTTGATGGATCTGCTGTGGCAGAAATGCATTTGGGGAAAACGTGATGTCATTTTAGGTCCTCAAGGGTTGGGAGTCCTTTTTAACAATAACACTGACAACTGTACCTCTACATATTTTTGCAATTACATTTACAATTACCATAATTATATTTCATTGTGAAGCCTAACTTTCATTTCAAATGATTACGTTGCAAAATGTAGTTGCCTACCACAATACTGTGTAATTCTCTGACCTCAGACACTGAAACATTAATAAATGAATACATAAAGCTGTTCTATTCAAACAGTTCCCACCTTGTCACTCCCTTTGACACCAGCAGCAGTGTAAAGCATCAGGTTGCTGATCTGCTGCCAGCTGCTCTTTAGACAGCCCTTTGAAGAGGATGAAGATGATGAAGGCTGGGTGCTATTACTCCTCTGTGTTATAGACTTCTCTGCCAACTCCTGCAGCTGCTTGAGCCTTTCCTCTGCCATTTTTTCCTCCGCCTCCTCTTCCTCTTCCTTCATTTGTCTGTCGGAGGCCTCCTCGTCTCTTCGTTGGCGCTTCACCTCAGAGTTTTCACTCTCTGGGCTCAGCCGTCTTTTAGATGACTAGACAGAAAAATAAAAATGATTACTCTATTATTTTTGTTGTTGTTTGACATCAATGTCTCTTGATAAATATCTTCACTAAATAGGTTCAAAGAGAATGTCCAAACAAATGTGATACCTTCATTGGAGATGTAGAAAAGAAATCCTTTATACTGCGCTTGGGTTCTGGACTCGACTGTGCCTCTTTTTCTTTCCCGTTTCTCCCTCCTTTTGTCTTATCTGTGGCTTTTTGTCCTTTCTGTGCAGTGCTGGAGGCGGATCCATTTGAGCTCAGGGAGTAGAGCAGTTTAAATGGGTGGCTCTGGTTAACTAGGAAGAGGGTGCCTCCATGGGTGAGTCTACCAGACTGGCTCCGGCCCAGCTTCTCACCATTCAGGAAACTGGGATTGGGACCCAGCTGTGGAAGAAAATAAAGTATGGACATTGGACTGTAGCCTTTTTACATATACAGAGAGTTTATAGGATGTTAGATAACCAGTGTGTGTCTAGGCAGTAAAGATAAAGCTGTGCTGTTATCAGGTTTTCAGTGAACATGGGCACGTAGGGAGGTATGCTCTGGAATTAAAATGGCTGTCTAGTGTGTGCTGAGAATTGTACTTAAAAAAAAAAAAAAAAAAAAAAAAAAAGATAAATATAATTTCATTGTCGGTTCTGGCTTGGAGGATATTTTCCGAACCGACTGAGTTTAGAATGCCAACACAAAGAAAGCCAAAAGTGAGGGACATCCAGCGGAACCTTCGGTGGCACTGGACCAATCTCGAAGATGAAACATTGTCGATATAGACTAGGTTTTCAGACATAATGACATAGCTAAAACATCAGCTAGGTCACGTGTGGTGCCAAATATCAACTCTTTCTAGTGTTGTGTCTCGAGGATAAATAAAAGTTGAATGTTTGTCGGGTGTGTCCGGCAGTGGTGTTTTTCTAGCCTGACAGCTTCACAGAAAGACAAACTGAATTATAAACTGTGACGTGGGGCTTAAAAGTGTTTCTTTTTATACCTGAGTAACAACCACATCCTGGTCTGCAAAGCTAGCCACCACCTTCACTGTAAGAAACAAAAGAAGGATTATTACCACCTCTACTTACTCACGGACACATGCACACACATACTTGGATAGTCATTTAGAACTGAAACGATTACTCAAACAATCTACAACATTTCTGATAATTATGTAATGGCTCAAGTCACTTTTTAAGCATCAATGCAAAATAAAGGAATTTGCACATTTAAGATTTGTCTTTCTTACATTTTACAGACCAGATGACTAATTGAGAAAAACGTTGTCAGATTAATAAATAATGAAAATAATTGCAGCCCCATATACACATATTGTGGCCTACAAAGATATGACACCAATTCTATCCCTGTTTCTTATTTTCTGCATTTTATCTTTATGTATTTTATGCACAGCAACAAAAATGACATAGGGCTGCAGCAAACAATTATTGTATTAATGATTGCTCCGCTTCTTCTTGAGTAATCATTTTGTCTGTAACAGTTAAACATGTCCATTGCAATTTACAACAGTCTAATGTGACATCTCTAAATAACTTGTTTTAGCTGGCCAACAGTCCAAAACTCAAAGACACAATGGTATGAAACAGAGTAAAGCAGCAAATTCCAAGATTAAGAAGCCTGAACTGCCAATGTTTTCATTTTTACTTTAGAAGCGACTCAAATGATTACTCAATTATCAAAATAATTTTTTTTCTGTCTAACGATTTTATCAATTCATCCTTCCACTAGTCATTTCAGCTCTTGACATGAATTCCTTTAAATTCTGTAATCAAGATTATGAAGCACTAAAGTTGTTCATTAATCTTTCTCTCCCAACAAATTTATATTTCTCTCTATGTAAGATCTATTAATGTTTACGGCTATAAGAAACAGTATGTCCCATGCTGTGTAAAAGTTACTTATTGATCAGTGCATCTCAAACAAAAAATAAATAGTCCTAATAGTTTTTACCAGTCAGAAACTTATTTAAACAATGTTCCTGCTCAACACGGACACCAAACCACCAGGGCCTTGCATTTATATTTAACTATTACTATCAGAATACTTAACTAGCTAAATACTAAATTACTAAATAGTACATTTTGCAAACTACAAGGGTCTCGCATGGGGGGTCTCTTGGTATATTCTTTGACAGTAAATGTGCATTGTCACGAAAAGCACCAATGTATAGCTATATGTCGACATTTCCCTCACCCTGGTGCCTGGAGCATTTCTTGTCGGTGACGCCAGTGTCCGGACCCCGGCCCAGAATCACAGCTCGTCCGTTCTCCAGGGGGACCCGAGCTCCGGAGGGGCTAACCAGCGTACACGACATCTGAGCGAGCGACCACCACAGCAGCTAGACTAGTTACTCTGAGCCTTTTTGTGTGTGTTTGTGAACCGAAACAAAGAAATGAAACACGTATCGCACAAAGGTGGCTTCGTATATAACAAGTTATGTAACGTTAATACTTTTGCCACAACTTATTTGTATCTGAGTTGGTTGTAGAAAGCCAGTAAAAACAAAAACTAACCGGAGGGGGAGTGTACCATACCCACGGTCCATCAGAAAAATACGCTCGTGTAGAAACGTACTCCCTTTCAAGGTTCCACTCACTCATTAGTTAACTTTTCCGGGATTTCAGTACTAGCATAGTCGTATAATGCTTGATTTGCTGATTCATAATGTAAAGTAATTTCACGAAAATCGAGACTCACCTGGGACACGGAAGTGCGCAAGTTGGTTGTAGGTGGACGGAACGACTCGAGCACGTTTCGAGGCTAGAAATTCTTTTTTCAAACGCTCAGTGGATTCAAATTTGCTTTAAGAAAATTGTGTATGATCACACTGTGGCAGGGTTGGGAGACCATTGATGGCGAGTGAAGATAGTATGGACGAAGATGAACGTCGTCCTCAAATGAAGAGGGGGCTTAGCGAGTCAGACGACGTGAATGAGCGAGTGGTGAGGCAGAAAATAGATCAGGAAGGACTGAAAGTGCTGGTAAAGTTCAAAGAGGGTCATGATATTAAGTCAGTGGGGCCTGTGGCTCTCACTAAGTTTTTGCGCGAGAAGGTGGGTGAGATAGTCAGAGCTAGAGTTCAGTTTGATGGTGATTTGATGATAGTATGTAAAGACGAGGGCCAGCAATTGAAAGCCTTAAAACTGAAGAATGTTTGCAAAAAAGAAGTTCTTGAGGTGAAGGAAAAAATGGCAGCAGGAGTGGTGTGTAGGGGAGTTATCTATGGTATTCCTATAAAAGAGGATTTGGGAAAGCTAAAGGATAGCATTGAAGGAGGACGTGCGACTAGCCTGAAGAGGCTTAAAATGTGGAGGTCTGGAGAGAAGGTTGATAGTCTTTCAGTATTAGTGGAGTTTCAAGGGAAGAGCTGCCTAAGTATGTCACTGTCGGATATATGAACTTCAATGTAAGGATGTATGTGCCCCTCCGTTGAGGTGTTTTAAATGCCAGAAATATGGTCACATAGCTGCTTATTGCAAAGGCACTCAAACATGTGGACGCTGTGGCGGAGAGCATGTCTATGGTACATGTGGAACTGGGGTGCAAGAGAAATGTGTTAATTGTGGGGGAGCGCATAGTGTTGGGTACAGGGAGTGTGAAACCAGAAAAGAGCAGTTGAAATCCAGCATATGAGGACTGAAGGAAGGTTGTCTTATGCTGAGGCAGCTAAGAGATTTCAAGCTGAGCCAGTTCTAGTGAGACAGACAGCAAGAGCTGCTAAAGCCGCAGTTGTTGATGAGGAATTCCTGATTGTTAAGAAGAAAGAGTTTCTGTGCTTTATTGCGGAAGTTATAAATTGTACGTCGCAAGCAAGACACAGGTCTGAGAAGACCGCTATTGTGGTTAAAAGTGCCAATAGGTATCTGGGTATCAAAGACATTACGTGGGAGAGCATTTATGAAGAACTCCAGCACAGAGATAAATCTGGGATACCAACATCCCTATCACAGCCTGTCTTACAGTTGCCTACGCTGATTTTACAAGCTAAGACTTAAAAGGAAGAAAAGGAGGGAAAAGAGAAAAAAAAAAAAAAAAAAAAAAAAAAAATTTTTTATTTTCTTCAGTGGAATGCTAGAAGTTTGGTGGCAAATGGGCAAGAGCTCAAGAGGTTTATCTCTGAACTAGAGATTAAACCTGAGATTATTTGCATTGTTGAGACATGGCTGAAACCTCATCTAAATTTTGTTTTAAATGGTTATGTGTGTGAAAGAAGTGATAGGATCGATAGTAGTGGGGGTGGTTGTGCTACTTTTATTAAGGTGGGGGTTCCCTACAGAGTTTTAGGTAAAGGTGAAGGCTTAGAGTATTTAGTTACTGAGGTTTGGTGTGATAATGGTAGTTTAAATATTGTAAATTTTTATAATCCCTGTAAAAGACTTGATATTGATGCACTGGAGCAGGTTGAAGGGCAAGAAAGTGGCAAAGTAATATGGTTAGGAGATTTTAACGCACATAGTTCTCTGTGGGGAGGGGATAGAACGGATCATAATGGTTTGGTTTTAGAAGAACTTATGGATAGGAAAGGGTTGGTTTGTTTAAATGATGGGTCACCTACTCGTATTGGGGTGAACGTGCAGTCTGTATTGGATCTGACTTTGGTTTCTCAGTCCCTTGCAGATCAAATAATATGGGAAGTTTCTAGTGCGACAACGATTGGAAGTGACCATTATCCGATTTTATGTAGGATGGGTAATATTAGCTGCAATGTAAATCAGAGTTTCTCTGAAAGATGGAATTTTAATAAAGCTGATTGGATAATGTTTACAGTTTTAAGTGATAGGAATATGGGTCAGGTTGAGGTGATAGATGATGTAGATGAATTTGCAGAAAATATTAGTGTAGCTATGGTGGAAGCTGCAAGAGCTTCTATTGCCGAGTCGAGGCCGGGAAGTACGAGGCGGAAATTGGTACCATGGTGGACAAGTGACTGCACTCAAGCAATAAGCAGTAGGAATAAAGCGTTTAAAGAGTTTAAAAATAGTTTAAGCTTTCAAAAGTATATGGATTATAAAAGAGAGCAGGCTAAGGTGAGGAAAGTAATTAGGAAAGTAAAAAAGAATTACTGGATAAAGTATTGTAATACTATAGGACGACAAACCTCTTTAAATGATGTGTGGAGAGTTGTTAAAAAAATGAGTGGGGTGCGGCAATCTTGGAGTTATCCAGTCCTTAAGAATGGTGAGACTATGGCAGTGGAGGATGGAGATAAAGCAGCATTAATGGTCAAAGATATAGCAAATGTTCATAGTAGTTTTAACTTAACTGAAGATGAAAGACATAAAAGAGAGGCAACAAAAAGACAGTACCAATATCTTTTAGAAAATGTAGAGGATCGAGATGATAGTTTGAATGCGAGTTTTTCGCTAGGTGAACTAAAGAAGGCTGTGAGCAAGGCGAAGGTAACAGCTACGGGAAAAGATCGAATAAGTTATGCAATGTTGAAGCATCTCGGTAACGAAGCTCTTCATACTATACTGGAGTTAATCAATAAAGTATGGGGAACAAGGAAATATTCCAAAGAGCTGGAAGATGGCTGTTATTATTCCAATTAGAAAGCCAGGAAAGATCCTACTATGACTTCTAACTATAGACCAATTGCTTTGTCATCCCACCTAGGTAAGATAATGGAGAGAATGATTGTGGAGAGACTGACTTTTTTTGTTGAGTCTCGAAATTTGATAACGTCGTTCCAAAGCGGCTTCAGGAAAGGAAGATCAATTATGGATCCGGTTATTAAATTGGAGAGTGATATAAGAAAGGCCCAAGTATGTAAAGAAGTAGTAGCTGCTATATTTTTTGATATGGAAAAAGCGTATGATATGCTTTGGAAGGATGGTGTGTTAATTAAAATCCGAAGGCTTGGAATAGACGGGAAAATGTATTGCTGGATTAAGGATTTTTTTTTTTGAGCAATAGGCAAATTCAGGTGAGGATAAATAGTAGCTTCTCTGATTGTGTTTTTTTTTGAAAATGGTGTACCCCAAGGAAGTGTTATCTCACCAATTTTGTTCTCTATTATGATAAATGATATATATGATACACTTGATTATGATATAGGAAAATCATTGTTTGCAGATGATGGCGCTCTCTGGAAAAGGGGTAAAAATGTTCAATTCATTGTTAGAAAATTGCAGAATGCTATCGACTGTGTAGAAGAATGGGCTGGGAAATGGGGATTCAGGTTCTCTGTTGAGAAAACCAAGGTAGTGTTTTTCTCGTTTAAAAAAAAAATTGAAGAAAGGTTTACGTTGAAATTGTATGGTAGAGATTTAGAAAGAGTAAAATGTGTGAGATTTTTAGGTATGCTTTTTGATTCCAAGCTTACCTGGCATAATCATGTGGAAAAGGTAGTTAGCAAGTGTAAAAAGTAATTAATATAATTAGATGCTTGTGCAATAAGGAGTGGGGAGCAGATATGACTTCAATGAAAAGATTTTATGTGGGATTAATTAGATCCATTGTTGATTTCGGTGCGTGGCTTATGGGTCTGCTGCAAAATCTGAATTAAAGAAGCTTGATGTTATTCAGGGTTCAGCCCTCCGGATATGTTCAGGAGCAATGAGAACCTCCCCTATATCAGCGCTCCAGGTTGAAGTAGGGGAAATGCCATTTGATTTGAGACGACTGCAAATGTCACTATCATATTTTGTTCATCTAAAAGGACATGTGGAAGACCATCCAACTAAAAGTGTCCTCATATCAACATGGGAGCAGGCAAAAGTAAAAGAGAGACGTTTAGTGCAAGTATACATGAAAAGGTAAAGCAAGCGGCTGTAGAACATTTTGAATTTGGTCCATCTGTAGTCTATCCACCGCATCCACCGTGGCTGCTACCGGTTCCAGATGCTGATATAACTTTGCATGAAAAGATAAAAACTATAAGGGGATAGTGGACAAATGGCTATGAGGTATGTGGATAACTATTATGGGTATGTGCAAATTTTTACTGATGGGTCAAAGCAACCAGATACAGGAAAAGTGGCAATTGCATATGTGATACCAGAGTTTGATATTAAGTTTTCTGCAAGAGTTTCGGATCATTTATCAGTGTTTTCAGCAGAGTTGATAGCTATTGTGATGGCCTTGCAGTGGGTAGAGCAAAGTAAACCGATAAGAGTAGCTATATGCTCAGACTCGTTGTCAGCCTTAGAAAATTTTAAATCAGGTAACTCATGTGAAAGGTCTGATATTGTATGTGAGATATTGACGTTGCTGCATAGTATTCAAAATTGTGGGACGCATGTAAAGTTTATTTGGGTTCCGGCTCATGTAGGCATGGTTGGTAATGAGTTGGCAGACAAGTTTGCTAAACAGGCTTTGAAAGCGACAAATGTATCTATTCAGTGTAAAATATCAAAATCAGAGGCTAAGTCAATGATTAAAAAACATGTTAAAAAGTTGTGGCAAGATAAATGGGACAGGGAAGTTAAAGGGAGGGATTTTTACAGTGTAAATCCTGAGGTGGGTCAGGGTCGTTTAGTACTAAGGTGTCGAAAAGAAGAGGGAATTTATACAAGAATGAGACTAGGGCATACTAGACTAAACAAAACATTACAGTTAATAGGAAAACATAATACAGGAAATTGCGAGATTTGTAATGTGCCAGAGACAGTGGAACACGTCTTTATGATGTGTAGGAAATTTAAAAGAGAAAGGGTTTTTATGAAAAGGAAAATAGAGGGCAGTGGAGAAAGTTTTATCCTTAGAGATCTTTTGTCTAAGGGCTCTGATCACAGAGTAATAAAGTATATGCTTGAATTTTTAAAGAACACTGGACTCATTGACAGAATATAGGGTTTTTTTTTTTTTTTTTTTTTTTTTTTTTTTTTGTAGCTTGCAGGCTACAGTATTTTTCAAGGATGTAAGCCATAGTGATGATCATGCACAATTTATCTGGAGGGTGGCGGTAGTGCGCTAAGTTAGTCCGCATCCGCCGTTAAACAAGCAACTGAAGAAGAAGAAGAAGAAAGTAATTTCACGGAAAGCCACATCCGCATGGTAAAGTAGACTTTTTAATCAATTTCGTTTCTGGTAATAAAAAATGCTATTAGGCTATGTGTAGCCTACATTTTAAGGAGTTTCAGTTTTGAATGTTACGCAGAACAGTAAACCGACCCGAGCTTCTCCGTCAGACAAGAGTCAAAAAAGAAAATTGACACACGGAGAAAATAGGACAATATGACCTGTTTGGGCTAAATGCTTGTATGCGCATACATTTGTCTAATTAGGAAACAATCATTGACCTATATGAAAGGAAACAATACGTGTTCGTCATCTTTCCCTATTTATTATCCTTCTATCCTTCTATTATCCGTCTGTTAATGATGACGTCAGGCCTAGATGTTTTGATGAATATAGGCTACTGTCTGTAACCTATTTTCTTCATAACAGGGTGGCCAGGTTGTGTACCTCATGCAGCCTGGTTGGTTGAAGCAAAAACCTTGTTATTAGACGTGTAATATGGTTTGTTTATTATTATAGAAGTAGGCTTTTTACATCAGATTGTTTTATAACTTTTTATTTACAAGTAAAAAATATTGGGACAGGCCCACACAACATAGACACTAGAACTTCAAGTGGGGATCCTGGTGTTTACAAAAACAAAATGTAATACACTTAAACTGTTATTTAATTAATCGTTATAATAGTCATCATACGTTTCTTTAAGAAACTAAAACACACATGTCCTTATTGGTTTTATATTTTACAGCCACAATGTTATGTTGTGCTCCCAACATTCACAAATATTGACTTACACCGACATGATTCCAGGGTGTTGCTCACTGAGAATGTTTACAGACAGGTGATGTCATCCATACTATCCATTGATGTTCGATCTTGGCAGTGATAATAGCCTGGGTCATTGGTTTGTTCTCACTGAAGCCCCTCCTCCTATTATCATTTCTGCTGAGCTACTCAATCCTGTTCTTACTCTATTTATATTCCCTCTTCTCTCCTGTCAGATAGAGTACTTGCTGGATTGCCTGTCTGGAAAACTGTCTGATAATACAAACAGAAAGACAACTCGACTTTCAGGTAAAAAATTATTAATTTGAGATTTAGGTAGCGTTTAGGTAGCATAATAATTGTAAATTGACATTTTTGTTGTAATTTGATATATATTGGTATGAAAGTGTAACACATTAGGCAGCAGTAGTACAGTATTTGTTGTTTTAATCTCTGTCAACTTCTTTTCTCACAGGACAACCAACAGACACAATATACATCTACGTGCAATTGTTTAACCACATTTACTAACGCTTAACGACTTCACACATTTTTTCCACATCCTGCTTTCCACCCTTTTCATCTAATCTTCAAAGCATTGATCCATCTCACCATGTCCAACCAGCCCATCCAAAATAAAAATGAAGGGGCTTATATGTCCCTGATGAGAGGCTTGAGAGAGCTGGACCTCCGGGGCCCCTGTGTTCCCAGTGACCTGGTGCTGATTGGAGACCATGCCTTTCCTTTAGCAATGAACGGCCGAGGCCAGGTCCTGATGGCAGCCTCTCTGTACGGCCGTGGAAGAATCGTGGTTCTGGGTCATGAGGGCTACCTGACCATGTTTCCTGCTCTGGTAGAGAACGCTCTGACCTGGCTGAGAGGAGATGGATCTGACAACCTGTCTGTGGGGGTCCACGAAAACATCAAGGCAGTTGCTGATAACATCAGCAAATCCAACTTCCAAGCCAATGTTGTGGGGGCCTTCAGTGGCAATCTGGGTGTGGGGGTGTATGTGACAGATGCCTACAGCGTGGGTGCTGACGTGAAGGACCTGGTGGCATTTCTGAAAGCTGGAGGAGGACTACTGATAGCGGGGCAGGCGTGGAACTGGGCTGCAAATCACCCTAAGGAGAACACGCTGCTTCAGTTTGAGGGGAATAAGGTTTCTGGTGTGGCAGGGATCTACTTCTCTAAACATTATGGGGAGGTAGAGTGCCTGCCTGTCTACCCTCAGATCCCATCTTCATGGATGTCTAGAGTGTGAGTGTATACTGTACTTCTCCTTTGTTGCACATTTAGGAAGGTTCTCCTTATTATTTAATTTTAATAATTAATATTGACATTTTTTTGAGAATATGTGGTGTATTTCTCTAGGTGCCGAATGAGTTAATGAATTTTCAGGGACAGAGAATATTGTGTATATACAAGTCATCCACCCTTCTCACCTCCAATCAAAAGCTTTGGCAGGTATCATGCAGCTACATTTTTTTTTTTTAAATAAACACAAAGAACAAGAAAAAAAAAGAACTATACCAATAATAACTAGAAGGGCATACCTCCACCAAGGCATGCCCTTTCTTACAATGTTAATGAAGTGTAAATCTTCCCAGTCGGGAATTAATTTTTTAGATTATTCCAACACCACATGAATGCAGCACAAATGCCATATCTCGCAATGTTAACATGTGAAAATAATTTGTGCATCTGTCCCGTGTTTCGGATCCGTTCCAAAATGTATGGGTTCTTTCTTAGCCATGCTACACCCTTCCATTGGGTTTCATGAAAATTGGGCCAGTAGTTTTTCCGTAATCCTGCTAACAAACAGACAAACCAATAAGCAAAACAACCGAAAACATAAACACCTTGGCAGAGGTAAATATAATACATAACTTATTACCATACCGTTTTTTAATAGACTTTCATAGCAAAACAAAATAATCCCATCAAAAATATTGAATAACAATAAAAAAATGTGATTTTCCTTTTGTTTTCCTCCTTGCAAATACAGAATCGGAAAGGATTTTAAGGATGACTTGGAGTTCTTACTCGAGGGTGTTTCAGAGTTTGACCTCCAGGGTGGAGCAGTACCTTCTGAGCTTCTGGTCCATGGCCCACTAGCCTTCCCCATTGGTACCACTGGGGATGGACGAGCGTTCCTGGCAGGAGCCTACTATGGGCAGGGACGGGTTATTGTGGTTACACATGAAGGATTTCTGGGACACGAGGTAGAGTTTACAATAAACTCATTTATTTTAGAATTTCTGCCTACATAAGTCAAATAGAGCACAGAATTTGCTAATGTAGTAAGTATATAAAAGATCTCATGTCCGATGGTATGATCTCATTTAGACAATAAATATGATTACTTTGCCTATTTATTTGGATACATATTACCTTTTGGCCACCAGCAGGTGGTTGTCTGCAGTAAGATGTGTGCTGATCTGTCAAAGCTTTTTATGTGGTTAATAAACTACTGCCTTTCTTGTAATAACTGCCTTTATCACAGACGCTGGCTCCATTTTGGAAAAATGCCATTCATTGGCTGGATGAAGGCCGGCAGGGAGTTGTTGGTGTAGCGCCAAATCATGCCCTCGAAGTTCTCAGGAAGTCAGGGTTACAATGTGAGAAAACAGACTTCAGGGAAGACCTGAGTGTATTTGTTTGTACAGCGTACAGTGATCATCATGCGGAGGAAATCCGAGACTTTGTTGCAGAGGGAGGAGGACTGCTGATTGGTGGACATGCCTGGTACTGGGCACAGACACACCCTGGGCAAAATGAATTAACAGATTTCCCAGGTATGATAATGCACCACCACCAACGTTTTCTTATATATACTTAACCAGTTTAATCACGTTTAATAGTATAACATGATGCATGCTAAGCATATTCCAGTTACTACTAATGCTCATTCTGGTGTGATTGTACTAGGCAATGACTCATTTTAGGCACAACTCAAAACTGCGTTCTGCGTTAGATCCCCACACAATGAATCCCACTTTGCTAAGTGAGAAACACATTTATATATATATATATCATAAACACAGTATAGAGTACAGGAGGCCAGGCTACATACAGATTAAGCACAGGGAAACCAGGTACAGGCACTCTTAAATTAGAATTATCCAACTGCAGATGACCAGGGAGACTGGACTGATGGGCTGGCTGAGATAAACAGGGAAATTTGCTTCTCAGAAACCAATGGACCGAATTACTGAAAAGCACCACTGTCCCTGTAGAACAAACAGGAGGGCAACGGACAGAGACAGACAAGTTTGCAGGGGTTGCAGGCTAGGACCTACGCACAGCTGGCCAGTCACTGTGTGAGGTGGGTGCCAAAGCCCTAATCCGACGTTGGCTATCAACTGTCCAACAAGCCGTTCTGACAGAGTTTACCTGTACCATAAAGAGGCAACCAGCTAAATGACCACTAGAGTTGGTGCTTCAGTGGCTGCAGAAGAAGGTGCCAAATGCAGGACAGCTGGAGCACGTGCTGACTGGTTAATTTAAAGCAAATATAGTGGTTTAATGGAAGAATAATACATATGCAAAGTGATGAGTGGGAGGAAGGCTGACACACTGGCTGGGCAATCAAAGATAAACTAGAGTGGTCTGCTTGGGGAATTGGATGGTCCTTTCCCAAATGATATGACTTACTTGGGTCCAGGGGTTCCATGTTGGTGTGAAGCCTTGAAGATGCCAAGCCAAAAGCCCACAGCAGCAGACCAACCACAAGAAGCCAGTGTAACCTGCTGCTTAGAATGGCTACTAGACATTGTGGAGATTGTCTCAACAGTACCTTAAACAACACGTCCCCACCAATGCAGCCCCTTGTGCGGTTTTAACATAGGACTAGTTTATGTCTGAATGCCTGCTCGCCAGCAGGAAGACATGAGCGCTGGCTGAAGGGGAAGTTGGATTGAGAGTGGTTAGAGTAATGTGGCTTTTTTAGGTCCAGGCTTTTTATGTGAACAACAAAAGATGGCAAGCCAGTGACCCACAAATGACATTCACTAGGAGCCAGTGAGCGCTCAGGCTGGTTTTACCATAGGCATGGCTGGCCCAGCAAGTCACCAACCACAAGAAGCCTGTGTTGGGCGATAGGGCAGACAAGACATTCTGGTAAATGCAAAGAAGGAATGTGCAGTATATATATAGGCTGGTGGTGATCTGTGATAAGGTCCTGACCTGTACAAATACAGCAGGCACAAAAACGAGGGTAAATAATCATTAGAACTGCAGCTGGGGAGGAAGGAAGGCAGGCACTGAGGACATCAAATGTCGAAAATGACTACACTTGCAAACACACGAGGCACAAGAGGTGTTGTGATGTCACCAAAGAACATACATTAATATATATTTCACTAATAGGCTACTGCTTTGTATAAGTAACAGACCTGCATAAACTTAAATCTAAAAGTTTTTATAAACCCACCCAGTCCCAACATAACAATAGTTCCAACAATAAAACACAGTTGATCAAATCAGGTTTGCTGGAATGTGTTTCAGGAAACAAAATCCTGAACACAATGGGCTTGAGCCTGTTGAGGGCAACAATCGGAGGAGGTATCTACAAGGCCCCTGTGCCTAGCCAGGCCATCAAAGACGCCTACCACTTCCGCCATCTTCTACACCGCTTCGCTGGTCATGTCACCCAGGGGGAGGAACTTACAGAGCACGAGGAGAAATGCCTTACAAAGCTGGGACAGGACTGTGTTAACTACTTGCAATTGAAGGCTCATGACTGCTCCTCCTATACACAGGTCGTATCCACCCTCACTGACATTGTGATGAAGTCAGACATGCCACAGGTGAGCAGTAAAATTACATAAAAGCTTTATAAAACATTCCAGTACAACATCTAGAAGCTGACATCAGCAACATCTTCGATAATTCATTTTCTTTCAAGGTGTGTGAAAGCAGCCCTGTGAAGAGTCCCAAAGATCACCTACTCCTTAGTGTAGCGGCACATGTTTATAAGATTTGCCCAGATCCTGATGCCCTCCTGCCATCACTTATCAAGGACAACCCCTTGATGCCAGTTGTCTATAACCATAAGATCCAGATTGATGCCAACACAGCAGGTAAGACCTTGTTGTGAACTGTTTATAAGTTTGAATTATATACAGTATGTACACACTTGTGATGCATTGTGTTTCATTGACATGTGCACAACTGAATTCAGTAATGTTTGTATTATTAAATTGCATTAATCTACAGACCTCAATGTTAAGAAGTAGAAAGGTAAAATGTGTCTTAAAAATTGTGTACATGTAATTATGACTCAGTTCTTTGCTGCTGTGTGTGTGTGTGTGTGTGTGTGTGTGTGTGTGTGTGTGTGTGTGTGTGTGTGTGTGTGTGTGTGTGTGTGTGTGTGTGTGTGTGTGTGTGTGTGTGTGTGTGTGTGTGTGTGTGTGTGTGTGTGTGTGTGTGTGTGTGTGTGTGTGTGTGTGTGTGTGTGTGTGTATGTGTGTATGTGTGTATGTGTGTGTGTGTGTGTGTGTGTGTGTGTGTGTGTGTGTGTGGATGGGAGGAGTGGATCAGTACAGGTCTCTACCTTTCTCCTGGAATGAAGACCTACATTTCCATTCCAGCAGAGATTGTCAACAAGGGATGGAAGGTGCGGTACACAAAATTAAGTTAATTGTGTTTCTGTTAATTTTGTACCCCTAGTAGAGATCCAGCCCACCCTATGTATACCCCTGTCCCCAGCAGTGACTAGGCCCATCCCTTACATTTTCCCACCCCATCCACCAGTGCTGTCCACCCCACTTGGCTGCCTCCAGAATATATCAATGCCAGAGGGGGTCTAGCCCATCCCCTGCAGAGTCAGCAGGCCACACCCAAAAAATCTAACCTAATTTTACCCCATGGCCTCGGGCAAAATTAGGAGTAGGAGTCACCTCAGATCATTCAGTCTTTGAATGTACTGCAGTCATTACCATATCCAATTTTCCAGCATTGTATCATTTTATTTATAATAAAAACTATACTTCCAATCAATAATACATATTTCATGTCTTCCTCAGATCCAGATAGGCTGTCAAACAGACCATCTCCAATCAGAAGTGTTGAAGAGAGCACCGTGTGTTCATGAGCAATTTCCTATAATCTCAGAGATGATGCAGGTGTGGAACCTGTGGGGGGGACTCATCTACCTGGTGGCTCCACCCAATACAAAAGTGGAGGGGCTAAAGGTCACAGTGCAGATCTCTGTACCTGCGCCATATTATAAATCTGGTGAGTCTGTGGTGAGTGTGTGTGTGTGTATCCTCATGGGGGTAAATGGCAGGCATGTAGTATACAAGGCATGTAGGGTTAAATATGGTTTGGTTTTATCATTTACGACAGTGTAAGTAATGACATCTTGAAAAATCTAATGCAATCTCATTAGTTCTTATCAAACATCACTTGCCAGAATAATTCAAGGGAAGTAATTTAATTTTAGAAGGTGATCATTACAAATCTATGGAAGGATACCTTAAACTAAAATTTACAAAATAATCTTGTAAAAATGCATTGCATGCGTTTTCAATACATCCATCCTGTTTGTTCTTTTCAGGTGTGACAACAGCTGCTGATTGGTTGTTGCTGCGGACAGCTCCCTCACCATGGGCAGAGTTGGAGTTTGACAACATCATCCTTACTGTACCATCAGATGTTGTCCGGAGCCTGGATCGCCCGGATCAGTTGGCAGCGCATTGGGATGAGATCATGAGGGGCATTGCTGACCTAGCTGCCATACCACACAAATTTCCTCGCAAAGAACGTTTTGTTACTGATGTGCAGATTTCCTATGGTAAATCAATCAATCAATCATTAATTAGTTAATTAATCAATAACATACAATTTTAGTTCAATGTTATCCTGTCAGTTCCTACAATGTACAGTATGCATTAAAAACTAATGTTAATAATAATAATAATAATAATAATAACACATTATATAATAAATATATGTGTATGATGAGGGTGTGTAGTGTAATCATTTAGGATCCTAGTGGGCTGAGGGTAGAAGCTCCTGCTGAGCCTCTCAGTTCTGGCCTGGTGTATCCGGCACCTCGCGACACCCTGCTCTGCAATTTCTGCAGGGCCTTGGGGTCCTGTTTGTTGCGGTTTACGTACCAGGCCATAATAGATAGATAGACAGACAGACAGACAGACAGACAGACAGACAGACAGACAGACAGACAGATAGATAGATTTTTTTTATTGATCCCAAAAAAATGGGAAATAATGGTGTTGCAGCAGCAAAAATAAATGTTATAATAATATAATAAATAATGTTTAGGCAATTTAGAGTTTTTAATTCACTGAAACTACATGTCCATGTTAACTCCTTGACAAAAGGCTAATTGCAAACCGTTATTGTGCATACCACAAACAGTATCATGAAAATAATTACCAGGACTCTCAGGGACATTAGATGACATTGGGTGCATACGACATTATGACAATGTAAAAATGTTTACTTGTCAACTTGTTTAAAACTACTATACTACTATTTATAACTACTAATTCTAATAGAGTTTTGTACCAACACATGCTATTATGAGGCTTGCATTTTGTGCTTTGCTCTGATCACATGCCCTTCCACTAAAATATATAATACTACAAGGTTTCTCCACTGTATATGGAATCCTAAAGATCTTTTGCTATAACACTGTTTTTCTAATTTTTCTTCATCTAGGATGGATGCATGCTGGTTATCCTATCATGACACACAAGTCCACAGCAGCTGAGCTGGTCAGCATTGAACATGCTAGGAGTGAAGGCCTGTGGGGTCCCATCCATGAACTGGGACATAACCAGCAGAGAGGCTGCTGGGAATTCCCATCACACACCACAGAATGCACTTGCAACCTGTGGTCAGTGTATGTGCATGAAGAGGTGCTGGGGATCAACAGAGCACAGGTGGAGTAAATACGTTTTTTTGACAAAACAACTTAGACCAATGGCTAGAAAAGCCTTGTCTTAAGATGTATTGTGACACGTTTTGATATCAAAAGATTTCACAAAAGACAACTAATTTGTTGAGAAAAGTATTCACTGGGATCACATCATTTCACCTTTTATGCAGGCTCATCCATGTATGACTTTAGAAAATCGAAACAGACGAGCAGAGGACTATGCTAAGGGGGGCAAGAAACTGAGCAACTGGCACATGTGGGTGGCCCTGGAGACATACATGCAGGTGAGAGAGAATTACTATATAGTACACCCTTGAGAGAAACCTTATCACATATAAGTCAGCAATTAAACACAACTGCACTCCTACAAAGGCAAAACAAATCAAAATACAGCAGCAGGCTGCAATTCCAGGTACGTGTACTCATACTCAAAATATGTTCAGTATGATTCATCCAAAAAATTATATCAGTAATTCATATAGTGTTTCTCTACTGTAATCGATAAAGCTCTCTATAATTGGCCTCTCATTTCCCATTCATACACACACTTTTACACGATTGGCGATGGAGCTGCTATTTAAGACACTGAACTGTCTTGCCAAAGGACACTTTGACATGTGGAAACCAATCATCTAGATCCTCTTTGATAGATTTGATACTAAAGTCTGTCTAAAGAGAAGTTGGTGCGCTCGGCTTGATGTGGATGTGAATTAAACTTGATGTGTATGTTCAGGACATAGTTCAGGAACTCCATTGAGATGAATCAGGATTACTCAAAGGGAACTTGACTTATGAGCCAAGATGTTATTGACTCTACCCACATGCACTATCAAAATGAAACAGATTTTGGTTAATACTTACCCCTAGAGAATTTGCACCAAAATTGGAGAAATTCTGTCCAATAGGTTTAGAGATACATGTTTTTGGCATTTGTGGTGCCCCCTTTGTATCGGTTTCAAAATGCTTTGGCAGGCCTATTCCCAAACAATGACTGAAGATATCTACCAAGATGTAATGATTGGACAAATGGTCAATGAGTTATAGCCAATTTCCTGCCAAGCCTGGAATCATGTTTTTGGACATTTCTACCCCTTCGTGTTTGAACCCTAATATGATTGGAAGGTTTAAGATCAAGAGACAACACTGGTAATTTTCACCATTGCATTTACCTCTGTCTCCATGTAGCTCCAGGATAAGTTTGGTTGGGATGCCTTTAAGAAGGTGTTCGCTGCCTACCACAAGATGAGCAACTTTCCAAGTGACAATGATGGAAAGATGAATCTGTATGCTGAGACTTTCTCCCAGACTGCGGGGATGAACCTGGCTGGATTCTTTAAGGCCTGGGGCTGGCCCATACAAACAGTCACTGAGGAGAAACTCTCCAACCTGCCTCCCTGGACTGACCACCCGATGGTCCAGTATGACTGAACTTCAGCCTGCTGCTGGTTAAAATTGCAGAGTGATGGGTTCAATAAGCAAATTATTGACGTTGAGTATTTAGTGGGTAATTCAATTAACTGACTTTTTTTGTTCTTTTTTTGTTTGTTGTATTTTTACCATGCAATATTTGAAGAATAAACAGGAGTTGCATAGTTGACAAGATATATACAGCTTTTACATTCAGAAGCTCCTTTGAAAACAGGGTTGTATTTGTTCTGTTTCAGGGTTAAAACAACATGAATTCTCTGATATTTGGATGTGTGAATTAGTAAGCTGCATCTTTCCCTGGTACTGTGGTACATAATTTGCTCTAAAGCTCCATCTTAATATTATACAGTAAGTCAGTCCAACTTTGTAAGATGAACACGTATATCTTTTAGTTCACTACAATGATATTTCCCTTTACTGTCAATGGAAAATACATTAATAAACAATTAATTCACCGCTTTGCTACTTCTTTTAATTTGTCCATTTTTTTTATGAATGAGAAGCGTAGTAAGGGATACATTAAATTTAAATACATGGTCAAATACACCATATTCACATATGGAACTAAATATCTGGATAGTGCAATGTGGAAGTAATATGAATAATAGTTTTCCAAGGTTATACTAATGTAAAAGTGCAAATACACCTGAACAAATTATTTCATTGTTTTTTAATCGTTTATGCCCTGCAGCTCCCCTAATGGATGATTAGATAATTGCTCCCAGTTCATCCGAGAGAGCTTTTCTACCATAGACAGTAGTTCTCCAGCCAAATGAAGAGAGAGAGAGACAACATAATCTGGTAGAGAGATTAGTGTCTTTGCCATTCTACTTGGATTCATCACAATTTCTCTCTGAAATTGTTGAGTGGCATCAAGATGTTGTCTAGTCTGGGAACTCACCATTGACAGGGCTCAATCCGAGGGGCGGGATAAACAGTTGTCTTTCAAATTCCCTCTGCATGTAGTAGGATAGCGCTACAACCAGGCAGAGCAACGAAGAAGGTAGCAAAGCTAGTTGATAGATTAAATTTTTGCTGTATCCGGTCAGCAAAATTCCAAACACATTTTCCTTTCAGTGCTGTTCTTTGTTCTTTTCTCAAAGAAAAGCTTAAGTCCAAGTCTTCCAGAAGACTACTGTTTCCAGCAGCAGCAGCCATAAGCCCGCCCACCGACTCTATACACAATGTGATTGGCCTGACTAAAGTTTGGTTTTTCAAGCTTGCAAGCCAATTAAATTATACAGGTGAAAAAACGACCTGATATTATGTGTATCCCCTCTGTAACTAATATGGTAGACAGGTGAACAAAGTTGTTAATTGAAAAGCCATATAGATTAAATTAACACAGAAATCACGTTAGAGGGCAGGGAGGGACGGGTTAGCAAAGAGCCGTCAGACCACATCCGCAGAGAATGGACAGATGGAGGTTGCCTAGATTAAAGGAAAAAATATTGTTCATAAACCTGCATGTGATATCGAGTCACATAGATAGGCCTATCAGTTGGCCTATGTAGCTAAGGTGCATGGCAATATGGAACTTTGGAAAACACTGTCGATTAAGCCACAATACTAAACAACAAATTAACGTCGCCTTAATGTAACAGACAAATAAACATATTTATGTAGATAAATGAGTGCCTTGTTAAACCCTGTCAAGTATTCCAAGTCGCTATTTGTTCCATAATGTAATTTATGAGATGAAATAGAAGTGCAGCAGTTAAACTCCGCTTCTCTGAGTGCACGCGCACTCAGGGGATGCAAATCCTGGCGGGGCAGTGCCTTATTGGCACGACACCTGTATGCAAGTCCTGGCGGGGATAGGTGCATTGGCACGACACCGGCAATGCGGCATCTTCTTACGGACGTGAGTGTGTATTTATTTGTGCTTTAGAACATAACTGCTGTAAAACCATCAGGTTAAACAATAAAATTAAAATGTTTAATTGAGGGTTCAAGGACACTGAGCCACTCAGGAGGGTAACGTTTTAAAAGCCTTTATTATATTTATTGGCTCGTGTTACCCCTTGTTTTAATGATTTGGAGGGACACACTTTCTACACACCCGAGCAGCATTCCATGCATTACATTACACCAGTGTAATGTAATGCATTCCATGCAGACTGCATTGTGACTGCAAAAAGTTTAATCCTCTGACTCACTGCTTTGTTCGACGCTCCTTCTTGTCATTCACTAGCTTGCTCGACAATTGCTGGGCTCTCCCTCTGGCTCTGAGTCGGGGAGGAGAGCAGGACCCAACTACATATTATACCTTTATGTCATGAAGAAGTAATATGCCAATGGTATTTCCACTGAATTCTTTGTATGAATAAAACTGATTTAGATGTATTTGTTTTGTATTATTAGCAGAGGTTAGTGAGTTAGTGAGTTAGTAAGTTCTGTTCCCATTGTAACCAAGTCTGTGCATTTCGATGATTTGAGAAATAGATCAGACCCACAAAGGCTCAAAAGTGTTCCCACAAAGCAGGTAAATATCTGCAGTGTTTCATCTATAGCCAAATACAAGCTATTTGTTTGGATATTTGGTATATGACCTTTATAAGTTGGACTTTGCCTCATCAACTAAATTATGGGGTTACTTTACGGTTTGAGTGCTGGGTTGATATCTGACTTGATGCCAATGCAGCCATGCAATATTAGTTGACTGTTGTGCTTTTAGCAAAATCAAAAAGTATATGGTACCACAAATTAATACGAATATACATCTGTGACTTATTGCTGCTTAGCAGGGATAATTTCTGATGACTGACCTTATAATTCTTATTTGACCATAAACATTAAAACATGTTTGTGTACCATTATTGCAAAGTATTGTATTATATTTCTCTAGTGCAACACAACACCTCCATATTTCTTTAAGTAATTAATATACAAATGTGACATTTCACAGTCAATATATTATTGCAGTCTCACTACAAATATTGACTTTTGCTGACTAGATGAACAGGTTTCTTATACCTGCATAGCCAGGATTTGTCTCTGTCTCAACCCACATAATTAGGCGTTTAGCTAGTAAAACAGGGTGTGACACATGGGTGTTGTTTTTTTCCTTAATACCATTATAGACGCGTAGTCAGAGTCGTTGGGTTGTTCTGAGTGAAGTCCTTCCTCTTATTGCCTTTACCTTTTGTTGACTGAAGCAGTCCCTACTGCTCTTGCTCTCATTTATATCCACTTTTCTGTCAGGAAGTGTTATTGGAGCATTGCCTGTTTGACAAGTAGTGTCACACAGTGTAATAATACAAGCAACAAGCCAACTTAACTTTCAGGTAAAAACCCAACTTTCTGCTTTGTGTTGGTTTTGTTTGTGATGAAAATCAGTAGACTTTTGGTCAGGTAAGTCATACTTTACCCAATATACTTTTTATCTTTGAAGCTAAAGTTTTAGATTGATATTTTGTTGTTCTAACATTGTTTTTGCATGATCTGCAACATAAAGAAGTAGTGCTGTAATGTTCTAACACTATTTACATCTGACTCATTTCAGTTTTCTTTTGCCATCCTCCCTCCTTCTCATCGGAACTTCCGAGCATTGATCCATCTCATCATGTCCAACCAGCCCATCCAAAATCACAATGAAGGGGCCTACATATCCCTGATGAGAGGCTTGAAAGAGCTGGACTTCCAGGGCCCCTGTGTTCCCAGTGACCTGGTGCTAATTGGAGACCATGCCTTTCCTTTAGCAATGAACGGCCGAGGCCAGGTCCTGATGGCAGCCTCTCTGTACGGCCGTGGAAGAATCGTGGTTCTGGGTCATGAGGGCTACCTGACCATGTTTCCTGCTCTGGTAGAGAACGCTCTGACCTGGCTGAGAGGAGATGGATCTGACAACCTGTCTGTGGGGGTCCACGAAAACATCAAGGCAGTTGCTGATAACATCAGCAAATCCAACTTCCAAGCCAAAGTTGTGGGGGCCTTCAGTGGCAATCTGGGTGTGGGGGTGTATGTGACAGATGCCTACAGCGTGGGTGCTGACGTGAAGGACCTGGTGGCATTTCTGAAAGCTGGAGGAGGACTACTGATAGCGGGGCAGGCATGGAGCTGGGCTGAATGTTACCCTAAAGAGAACACACTGCTTCAGTTTGAGGGGAATAAGGTTGCTGGTGTGGCAGGGATTTACTTCTCTAAACATCAGGTGGAGGTAGAGTGCCTGCCTGTCTACCCACAGATCCCATCCTCCTGGATGGCTAGAGTGTGAGTTTATACTTCTTCTTCTTTGCAAATTTAAACAGGTTCTAAGTTGTGGAATGGTTGCTTTTCTGTGAATCTTAAAACTTCTCCACAACTTTGTTTCAATTTTATATTCAAGTTAAATGGATAATTTTAACAAGATAACAAAATACAAAGATCCTGCAGCCATGCTATCAGCTCCTTGTGGCTATATTTAGGCTTTGAGGTAAATGTTACATTAACTTATAACATGTTGACAATGACGGTATAATGTTTACCATGATCTCGTCAGTTTAGCATTTTAGCATGCTAACATTTTTGCTAATAAGCACTAAACACAAAGCATGGCTAAGCCTGATGGGACCCCCATTAATTTTGCAGGCATTTAGATGTAGTTCTTTTTCATTATTTTACTGTATTATTTTAAATTCTGAATAACTTCATGTATTTTATGTTGAATTTAAAAGGTATGATTGCATTGGACAAATTAGAATTTTGTTCTGATGAGGGTGCTAGATGAAAAGTTAGGGGAGGGGGGTTCACCAAAGTTATTTCAATTAATTCTGATTGGAATATGAATGTCAGTACCAAATTTAATGGCACTCCATCCAATAGTTGATGTATTTTTAAACCTCAATCTCATGGTGGAGCTAGGGGAAAAGAAAGGGAATCACTGACTTTATTAAGATTCATAGTCTGGGAACCACGAATGTCTGTACAAAAATATGTGCCAATCCATCAGGTTGCAATATAAGTAAAAACTTTGACCTGTAGATGAACAGTCATGGATGCACCAAAGTCATTAGGAGTTACAGATTCAGGTGGCTCGAAAGAAAAGCCATGAAACAACAAAGCAACATTGACAATCTGGCAACTGACTAGGGAAAAGGGAGAGGTATATGCAAAGCAGGGCTGATGAGGGAATGGAAACAGTTTTGCCTGTAGGAAATAGCTGAAAGGGTTACTGCATGGCAGAAGGGAGTGGCTGGATGTGAGAGTCAGGTGACCGGTGGAGGTAAAACAGTTAGAAGGCATCTGGTGGACAGGTAGAGAATGGCAATGAAGAGGCCTGGGAAAGTGGAAATTTGGCTGGAGAGAGAGAGGCAGAACTCTGCCACTGTCTCTTTCATTCTCCCTTCTGTTTCCTCTTTTTGAAAACAGAATCAGAATATGTATGTAATACAGTGTATCTCTCATATTTGGCACCTCTCTTTTCCTCTCCCCTTTCAATTTCAGAATCAGTAAGGATTTTGAGGACGACTTAGAGTTCTTACTCCAAGGGGTGTCAGAGTTTGACCTCCAGAATGGGGTAGTAGCTTCTGAGCTTCTGGTCCACGGCCCACTAGCCTTCCCAATAGGTACCACCGAGGATGGACGAGTGTTCTTGGCAGGAGCCTTCTATGGGCAGGGACGAGTTGTTGTGATTACACATGAAGGACTTCTGAGACGAGAGGTGGGGTTTGAATGAGTAAATAATTTATTTGATTAAATAAACAGAAATATGGGGTTCCACCAAATGTTTTGATTAGTATTTAAAGTATGTAAATCACATGCTAAGGTCTTTCCAGTCATTAGATCTCAGACAGCAGACAGTTTTCTTAGCCAGATGTTCCCAGTTCACTCTTTTTACATATTTGGGTTTGCCAGTTCTGTCTCGGAATCCTCCCCAGCTGTCTAAATCCACCCATGATCGTGATAGCTCTGTTCCCTTCGTCAGCCAAATGGCCAATACGACCGCATATGTAATGATACAACCACAAAGTAAATTTTCGATCTTTAGCCTACGGTATCCTGGACCAGGTACACTTAGAAATCCCCTAATGCTCGAACAGGGTGTTATTTATTGCCAATTCATGACTAGCACAGAAATCCAATGACAAAGCACCACTAAGGGAAAGGTCCAGCAAGTAGCTCACACGCCTGATGTCCCTCACCTTCTGCTCTGTGTATGTTGCCGTTCTAAAAAATCCCTTCGCTATGGGGAAAAAAAAAAAAAAAACTTCGAGCTAGCAAGCCACACGCTGAAAATGGCAAGTTTTGAAGAACATTTTGTGCAATAAGGCAGGCCTGTTTGGGTCTTCAAGTAAATGACTGTAAAGGTTTACAAAGAATATGTTTATGGCATTTACTATCTAACTGGGACGTTTTGGGAAGGATTGGCGGGGATTGCTATGGATGAAGTACACATGGTGATACACTGGTAAGAGCAAATTATGTTTAACCATACATTCAGCTAATTTAAATAGCTCACGTTACTGTATTGTGTGAAGAGTTAACTTCATTTAATATTTTATCTCACGTGGGTGCAAATATTCCATTTCCTGAGACTATTTTGCAGAGCCACCGTTGCTGCGTCTTTAACTTTTGCTCCTATCCTAGAAAGTATCTGTGGTGTAGCCAGACCTTACTCCACAGCTCTGTGGAGATAGGTCTGCCAATGCGAAAACAGGTCTAGGTCCTAGTCTGGCCCCTCCCTGACAAAACCACTCACAGGGCCACAGATAATTAATAAGTTCATCATCTGTTTATCATAATTTAGTAGATTTTCAATTGAGAAAAATTATTTAGATGAAGTAACCAGATGGGTGTCTGTTTTTGGCTAATCGGGTGGATTAGGTATTTAACCAATCAGATTAATCTATTTGTCAATTACATATCCTTAATCTGCCAAATGTTTTTGTGATTAACAAACTGTCTTTCTTGGATAAACCTTCATCACAGACACTGGCTCCATTTTGGAACAATGCCATTCATTGGTTGGACGAAGGCCGAAATGGGGTTGTCGGTGTAGTTCCAGATCTCAACGAAGCCTTTAACCTCTTCAGCAAGTCAGAGTTTACGTGTGAGAAGACAAACTTCAGGGAAGACCTGAGTGTATTTGTGTGTACAGCGTATAGCGATGCACATGTGAAGGAAATACAAGATTTTGTGGCAGAGGGAGGAGGCCTGCTGATTGGTGGACATGCCTGGTACTGGGCACAGACACACCCTGGGCAAAACCCAATCACAGATTTCACAGGTATGACAATGTGGCACTGCCAATTTCAATATAATGAAAATATACCATGTAATGATTTATTTAATTTGTAAGGGACCATGTATAATATTATATATAATAAAAATAAATGTTATCATTTGATGTATTGTACTAGACTCTGGTACAATTTAAGTGAAATCACATTTTCAACTACACAAGCACAGAGAAATCAGGTACAATGGCACATTGAAGGGCTTAGTATTTTTCAAATAGAGTTATTGTCAGATTGTGTGCTACATCTGAAATCTCCTTTCTAATGACAGTCAGAGCCAGTCAGTTCAGGGAAATGGCCTATCGTCATCTACTTTTGGACTACTTGGGCCAAAGCATACTGTAAGAGGAGGGCTGTAGCACCTCAAAAATAAAACAAAGGAAGAGGCCGAAATTAGCTTTACCATTAAAATGGCATGCACACCGACAAAACAAGCAGAGCAGCTAGAAAAGGCATAACAGACAGCTGAACTGAAAAGAAAACATCAGGACTAATAACTCACACACAAGACAGACTAGACACTGGTGAAGGCAAATCTAAAAAAAAGAAAAAGAACATAGACTATTGTTTTATGACATAACAAATCTGCACAAACATTCAGACAGTCAAACCTTAACCCTGAGAGTTTGAACTGTGCAACACATGGATCAGGTCAAGTGTCTTGTCTTTCAGGAAACAAGATCCTGAACAAAATGGGCTTGAGCCTGCTGGAGAAGTACATCGGTGAAGGTTCCTACAAGGCCCCTGTGCCTAGCCAGGCCATCAAAGACGCTTACCACTTCCGCCACCTTCTACACCGCTTCGCTGGTCATGTCACACAGGGGGAAGACCTTACAGAGCAAGAGGAGGAATATCTAAAAAAACTGGGTGGAGACTGTGTCAACTTCTTGCAAATGAAGGCTAATGACTGCTCCTCCTATACACAGGTCGTTTCCACACTCAGCGGCATCTTGAAGAAGTCGGGCATGCCACAGGTGGGCTGTGAATGACTATATTATGTGATTGTAAATACTTTGTGAGAAAGAAGAAAAGGTCCCCTTTGTTTTTGCCTTTTCAGTTATTTTTTTTTTTAATCTATTCACTGTTTTGAGAGGCAAATATTCTATTGTCCAGCAAATGAGTTAGCTTGGAGATATAAGTTGAAGGGGTAATAATCACCACACTCTCTAGTACAAATAATTGTACCGTATGAACAATACTACAAATAGTTCCATATGTCTGCATGGGGTCTGATGTTTTTTTTCTAAGCTGCACATACTGTGATACTGTGAGGAACCTCTTATAACACTCATCATTCATTTTCAAGGTGTGTGACAGCTCCCCTGTGAAGAGTCCCAAGGACCACTTACTCCTTAGTTTAGGGACAGAAGTATATAAGGTTTGCCCAGATCCTGATGCCCTCCTGCCCTACCTTATTAAGGATAATCCCTTGATGCCAGTTGTCTATAACTACAGAATCAAGATTAATGCTAACACAGCAGGTAAGACCTCATTCTTGTAGACAAACGCTGGAATTCAAATTACAAAGAATATATTGTATTTGCAGAACAGTGATTATTCTTTTGACATAATTTGTGTGGAGAACTAAATATATATTGTAATATTTGTGGTTTTTCATTGCATTGATATACACATATTGTGTATGTGTGTGTGTGTGTGTGTGTGTGTGTGTGTGTGTGTGTGTGTGTGTGTGTGTGTGTGTGTGTGTGTGTGTGTGTGTGTGTGTGTCAGGAGGGGAGGAGTGGATCAGTACAGGTCTCTACCTGTCCTCTGGTATGAAGACCTACATAAGAGTGCCAGCAGCAATTGTCACCCAGGGATGGAAGGTTCGGTACACAAAATTAAATTTAAACATCAGTTATGAGGTCAAATGAACAACTTTAGATACAGAGCAACAATGGTTTAGGTTAAAAAAGAAATTCCCTTCATAACAAATCAAGGCAATTAGGTAATATCACACGAGAGGGAGCGTCATTTATTAGTTAACAGTAATACGTGACAACAGATTATCATTTGCTTGTTTATTTAATCATTAATTTGGCTCCACCAACAGAAATAGTTATGCAACTGAACTGGGTGTGGACTGTTCCTAACTAAGCAACATTTTTCTGTACACTAGCTTGCTACTTTGGGTAGGTCTATACGTTACCACAGGCCAGCTACTTTGACTTTTAATGTACTCATCTGTCTCTTTCTATTTACTATGCAACCAGTGGCATAAGAGTCTGTTGACAGTTGGCATGTGTGATTCCGCTGAGTTAACAGCTTGATCAGACAGTACTGTGCTCCATGTCTCTCCATGGATGGTCTCCAGTATCTTTTTAATGAGCTTTCAGACATGCAAAACAAAAAGTTTTTAGTTTAGATGTTTTATGTTTCATGACTCATTATAAATCACAATTCACAGTAGCACAATTCGTAGTCTTTGTATCTTAATATAAAGCATCTTATCTATGCCCACTAACTGCCATGATCTCCCACACGATGAGTCCCACATCATACAGTTTCTGTATGGCAGATGCCCTCAGGCTGTGGTTGGTGTAAGACATGTCTGTCCCTGCCTCTATGCACATCTGGTTTAATCTCAGGGGAACTCCAGTATACCAGAAGCTGTATGTTGCAGCACTTACCCTCCTGGCTGCAGATAGAGGGCTTTGGTGCCAGGTGGAATTTTGTTTAGGATTTTTTTGTGCAATGCTATGTGGCAGAGGGGATTTCCTTGCTCTTAAAACATGGTGTTAATGTAATGAAAGGTTATAAGAACGCCTGTAAAGCGGAGTGATACATGTGTAGTTAAAAGTCCCAATGCTTTTTATATACATATCAGTACTCATGGAATGCCTCTTGTTCAATCAAATTACTTTTTCAGAACTAACTGATGTTGTAACTTATGATCAGTTATTCATATCAAATAAGCTGCTATGTGCTTTCTATGCAGTAGGAATGTTAATGACTGCTGAAGCTGACTTATGAGAATCAAATAATTTAATTACTACTCCTTCTATCTATCTATCTTGCCAGCCGCACATCCTTTGACTCATACATGTAACTACATAACAAAGTATGCTGTACTTTATACATACTTTACAAAGTGGTAACATATATTCAATGTCTTCCTTAGGTTCAGATAGGCTGTCAAACAGACAGACTACATGCTGAAGAATTGAAGAGAGCACCGTGTGTTCATGTGCAATTTCCTGTTACCTCAGAGATGATACAAGTGTGGAACCTGTGGGGGGGACTCATCTACCTGGTGGCTCCACCCAATACACAAGCGGAGGGGCTAAAGTTCATAGTGCAGATGGCTGTACCTGCGCCTTACTATAAATCTGGTGAGTTTGTGGTGGGTAACACTGGTATATGTATAAGACATCTGATACAATGGTGAGGACTTAAAAGCATGGCACAGAGGCAAGACAGGTAAAGCCGGAAAGGCAGTTTGTTTTGTAAGAAGACAAAAACCCATTCTGCAGTCAGTGAGGCAAACAAATCAAAAGAAAGCAGGCAAAAGACAACATGGGTGTGGGCTAGGGTATATAAACAGGAATGCAGGCAGAGCAAAGGGCTGGAATGCAAAAGTGAGAACTCAATAGACAATCTGACAAAGAGGAAGGTCAGGTGAGCAGGTATATGCAGTATACTGAGGGGTGGATGGGATGATGAGATGACATGTGGGTAGGAAGGAATCAAGTAACAAGGGAAAGTTAGGAAGGGTCAAAGAATACTGCTGGTAGGATGAAAAATGGCATGTTCTGGAATGAGAGGAGAAAACATGCAGAATGAGGATGAAAAATGTTTAGACATGAGTTACATGGAGACTGAAACCATGACAGCATGCATGTGTGTATTTGTGTGCATGTAACATTGTTTTTCCAGTATAGTATTTATATCTGAATTCAGGAGGTCACGGAGTCTGAGAGTTTTCCAGAATGTACAAACAAGTATACATCAGAAGAAAACAAACAAATTCAAACTCACTTTTGAATACACATATACAGTACATACTTCTTTCTTCTCTTCAGGTGTGACAACAGCTGCTGATTGGTTGTTGCTGCGCACAGCTCCCTCACCCTGGGCAGAGTTGGAGTTTGACAACATCATCCTTACTGTACCATCAGATGTTGTCCGGAGCCTGGATCGCCCTGATGAGTTGGCGGCACATTGGAATGACATCATGAGGGGCATTGCTGACCTAGCTGCCATACCACACAAATTTCCTCGCAAAGAACGTTTTGTTACTGATGTGCAGATTTCCCATGGTAAGTGTCTTCTCAGTGGAAATGATGTATTGAATAAGAACAGGCCAGTCAAGTCAGGCATGTATTCTTTGCTTTGGTTTCTTTGGATGCACTTGTATGATGGTGAGCTCTCACATTGACCCTCTACACGTCACTTACTCAATACAGGTTGGATGCATGCTGGTTATCCTATCATGACACACAAGTCCATAGCAGCTGAGCTGGTCAGCACTGTCCATACTGGGAGTGAAGGCCTGTGGGGACCTATCCATGAACTGGGACACAACCAACAAAGAGCCTGCTGGGAGTTCCCACCACACACCACAGAGTGTACATGCAACCTGTGGTCAGTGTACGTGCATGAAGAGGTGCTGGGGATCAACGGAATAATCAGTCCAGCACAAAGGAAGATTCATGCAGAAGATTATGCTAAGGGAGGCAGGAAACTCAGCAACTGGCACGTGTTTGTGGCCCTTGAGACATATTTGCAGGTGAGGAATAATTTATTATAGTATTCCTAAGAAAATATCCCTGGTCATGCTGGGTCTGCATTTATACCAGCTCTGAACTAGAACTATACAATGGAAACAAAATACCAACAACACTATATGACAAGAAAACACAGACATCTGATAATACATCGGTATTAATATTATGATTAACAAACTGTGCTTTGATATCAAAACACAATACAAAATTGCTGTACACACACTCCAAATATTGCAGAAAAAACTCTGAATCTGTGCCAGAGTGCATCACAGCACATGCATTTTCTCAACATACTAGATACACAAGATTTATACTGCCATTAAGCACATCTACTCTTAACTTTAGTAACTGAACCACTGGACTTTGACTTACCATTAAAATAGGACCTTGTCCTGCCATTCACACATTTGCACATTTGGTCTCTTTCAAAGGCCAAATGCACCTTCCTCAATTCTGAGAAGGATTTTTTTGCACATGGCAGTAGACATCCGGTGTTAATCCATGACGCATAACAGTCACTACACTTGGCATGGCTTCCAGTGTGTTGTGGTACTTGTGAGGAGTTTTTGCGTTGTCCATCTCGCTCTTGTCTCATTTTCTCCTTTAGTGTGCAAATAAACTGCTTGGCAGCAATACTGTCTCAAAGATGGTTGATTTTGTAATTATCATAATATGCTGGAGTAAGTGGGGATCCAAAATGTTTAAAAATCTTGATTCAAATCAGCAAGTAAATGAGCAAGATGTGTGTCCCAGCAGTGTCAACTGCACGTAGAAAAGCCTCTACAGTTCCGTCTTGTCAGTGAGAACGTTGACATGCACACTAATATTCCACTATTATTCCAAATATGACAATATTCCGAATTTGATACAGGTCATGTAAACAGTATATTCCGGTTGGATATTCCGAATAAGGCTGATTGGTTGAGCGAATGCCCATACACACACGTTAGAGAAGAGACAGCAGTTCTCATATTCCAGACACTGCAATGTTTCGTTACCAAATTCATTTCTGAGACTTTTTTATGCAAGAAATCAACTATATAAAGCTCAAATATGGGCCATTTTACAAAAATTGATGGCTAATTGCAAATTTGGTAAGACGTGTCGGACTTTAGGAGCTCCACACAGCCTGACAAGAAAGCGGCAGCCCGCTGGGCTCCATACCCAGGGCAAAGTCACCCTTTGTGGATTACTGCACTACCAGGGCTCTGCGGCCCAGCATAACTATTGTAATAGCCATATTCATTTTGTGTTATTGCATGTCATTTTTCCCTGTGCCGCTAGGGGGCTGTATTTGCTTTGTGGCTCAGCTGACTTCGGGTCAGCCCAGGTAGGCCATTTCGCCTAGAGGAAACCCTGACACAGGTGTTGCTGATTGGGGGAAGCAAACAGTTTTCGACTGTGCCTTTGTGCTTTGCTTTCGTGGCGAGCAATTCGGTTTGTTGTTTTGGTTACATTTATTAAGAGTCAAAGTTATTGCCGCTGTACGATACATGGAGGTAAATAAACGAGATAATTGTAACATTGAACTCTCCGTTTGCTATGTTTGAGCGCACTGGGCGCACGTCTGACCTAAACCACCGTATTAGCAACCCGTACTAGACTTTGTTTAGGACTTAGTCAGTACAACTATAATATATTTACAGTTTGAATTTCGTCACGGCACTTATATCACAGCTACCCCAAGGTCTTACAAAGCTAACAAAAGCTAACAGTCCGATTTCAATTTAAGGCATTTTTATGAACGTGAGGGGTCTTGTTAGGAGGAGCAGCTAGCTAGCTAGCTATAAGTCCCATTCAATACAATGGGAAAAAAATTGCGGCTAGCTTGCTACGCGTTCGGCATAACTATAGTATATTTACAGTTTGAATTTCGTCACGGCACTTATATTACAGGTTCCCCAAGGTCTTACAAAGCTTAGCTAACAATTGTCCGATTTCAATTTAAAGCATTTTTGTGAATTTCAGAGGTCTCGTTAGGAGGAGGCTAGCTAGCTCTCATTGATGGACTCCAGCTCACTGCGGGCTCTATCACTCGCGGACAAGAGGCGTTTATTTCCCGGATCGTTTGTTTAAATAACTCAACACACATCCATTATAAGATTAACTGGAACCTGCGGTGAGAGATTGCGGGCGTTACAAGCTCGCTGACTGCGCTCTCAGTCACACACCGGCCATTTAGCAGGAAGAGGGGAGGGAGAACAGCGAGCTGCAGGCCCTGGAGCTCTGTCAGGGCAGCGGCGTTTGGTAGTCCAGTCACCCAGAAAGGGTGAGTTTGCGCGGGTATGGAGAACCACGGGCTGCTGGCCGTGACAGAGCTCAATCTAGCTCACAGTAGGCCGGGGTCTGTGAAGGAGGACAGGCAGGGCGGCGATGTAGCAACCCAGGCAGCACCGGCCGCTGAACTCTGACACACAGTTGGACAAAATTTGCAATTAGCCATCAATTTTCGATATTTGAGCTTTACATAGTTGATTTCTCGCATAAAAAAGTTTCAGAAGTGAATTTTGTAATGGAATAGCAGAGATCTGCGCAACTTAGATTCAGAAGACTACCTGACCTCAGGTCAGTTGTGTAGCCTATGTAAATGTTGGGGCGTGACAAAGAGAGAGACCAGAGCCAAATGAGGAGGAGGCGCCGAGTTGACCCCAGCTAGGCGGCTCGTTGAGATTTGCCCGTTTTCAGAGGCAGTTTCAAATTGTGAGATTTGCAGAGGAAAGAGGTGTCATTGGGATTTTGGGGTTCTATCTATGTCGTTTTTCAACTACGACAAGGTAAAATCAGTTTTGCATTCTATCACCCCTTTAACGTCTATAGCCTTGTTAGCAGCCTTTTAAGACTAAAATGCTCATTACACCAGCAAGAAAAACTGTTTACCCTGAAACCCTTACCACTAATGAAGCAAAAAAGTAAAATTTTGTCTGATGGTGGTATTGAAGGCTAGAGACCATGTTGTTACCTGAATCACAATGATTTGTCCTGTGCAGAGGCCAATTTAGGTCACCTCTTAGCTCTGTGTGTCAGTTGGCTAAACATTTTTCAGTGAAAAGCCCGTGATAATGTTATTAATACTCCTTTTCACAATTTCCTTTACCTCTTTCTCCATGTAGCTCCGGGATAAGTTTGGTTGGGATGCCTTTAAGAAGGTGTTCGCTGCCTACCACAAGATGAGCAACTTTCCGAGTGACAATGATGGAAAGATGAATCTGTATGCTGAGACTTTCTCCCAGACTGTGGGGATGAACCTGGCTGGATTCTTTAAGGCCTGGGGCTGGCCCATACAAACAGTCACTGAGGAGAAACTCTCCAACCTGCCTCCCTGGACTGACCACCCGATGGTCCAGTATGACTGAACTTCAGACTGCTGCTGGTTAAAAGTGCAGAGAGATGGATTCAATAAGAACATTATTGACACTGAGTATTTAGTGGGTAATTCAATTAACTGACTTTCTTTTCTTTTTTGTTGTTGTTTTGTATCATATTTGTTTCAATATTTTAAAGAAGAAACATGTTACATAGTTGAACAGATATATACAGCTTTTCAATTCAGTAGCTCCATTTGAGAAAAAATTGTTTTTAGTGTTAATGATTCATGTGAGTTTGGGAAGGTGATTGTTTTTGTTTCTATATGTAATGATGGTAAGTGATTCAGGCTGTGTTTATGAGATGAATAACGCATTTACTATTTGCATTGTAAGACAGAGGGACAGAGGATTACATATACTGGAGTTGCAGTACAAGAAAAAAATAAAGTTGCAAGTTGGAAATGTGTTGGGATGCACATTAATGTTTGATAAGGGAGAGACAAAGAGAGTGTGAAAGACAACAAGACCAGGTGTGGTGTTTTCCAGTCCACCATTGACCTGGTTCTTTCCGATTATAAGGAATTTAGAATTAGTGCTATAATAACAAGGTAATGTGTGGATACAGCCTCAGTCTGTCCTGAACAGACATTAACTTTGTATGACTCCTCTTTTCTTCTCTTTTATTATGGTCATATTGGATATTTCAATGAGTCAGTGGACAGCTGTGTGCAGTACTCCCCCAATCTGCAATGACCACAAGAATGTTATTTGTGATAATTATGCTGACTAATTTGTGTTTTTTTAAGTGCCAGTAATTGAAATAGGCTACATTAAAATATATATATTTTTTAATTTTTAAATTACATATTTTAGCATCTACAAGTGTTGCTAGATTTCCTTGGCTTACGGACAGTAGAAAATCGTCATGAAGTTGCAAAGTAAGGCTACTTTTCAGAGTAGTATTGTGCTCCTTTATATCATTCCCCACACATATCTGTTTATACATGACATGATGAGTTATTAAATGTCTCACAATCACAAGACCTCTTGTGGTCAGGCCATAATGATGTCAGAGATTGAACCTGTTGATATTAGTGGTGGTAAAACCAGTGATAAGCAATGTTTTGCATGTTGGTTAAAGTTTCACCAGGCATTGAGCACAGTTGCAAAATATTCTTAGGAAACAGAACAAGTCCCTCCTCTTTTTCTCTGGAATTTTTCTTTGGAATAGTCCCTCCTGTCCTTTCTCTCCTTTATAATGTCTTTCATCTCATTAGAAAGTTCTGTTGTGCTGAAAACTGCTGTGCCTTGATTGAATTATCTGACGAGGAGACCAAACTAACTTTCAGGTAAAGGTCAGTTTTTACTTTTCTGTACTGTTTCAATAAAATTCAAATGTGCAAACGCTCAGATCTTGATGGCAACAAATGAAGAACTATGGATTTTTTTAAATCTCTACACCAACTGTAGATTTATATTATAATGTATATTTTAAATTACTCTTTATATTAAATAATAGGACTGGACGTGCTCCACTCACGTAGATACCTTCGAAGGCTGAGTGCTGGATCCTAAAAGTGAACAATCAAAAGTAAAGCTACTATGGAAGTACTCCAATTTGATAGAATTTATTGCCACACAAGGGACGTTTCGGGCAGTGCCCTCATCCGCCTGGTGTATAACAATGTTCTTGTTATTCATCAACTCTGCTACAGCTTTTCTCTCTGACTCTATAAGGATAGAGGAAAATAATTTCATCAGTGTTGACAGGTTGTGACTGGTTTTAGGTATGATAAGACACAGGATTCCTGACAGTGTCTTTTATGTAAAAGGCTTTCAATCTTAAGCCTTGAAAAAACTTGCTCCACTCACTTAGATACTTAGAAAGCTTCAAAGGCAGGGTGCTGGATCCTAAAAGTGAACAAGATGGAGACAGGGGTGGAATCCTTTTCCAAAGAAAGACATACTGATACATTTCCTGAACACCCTCATTCCAAACGGATTGAATCAGGAGATTTCATTTGCTTGTTTTTTATGAATTGTTTTCCCTGTCTTTTCATTTCAAACTGTTTGTATTTAATTTATATGTATTCATTTTTTTCCATTTTAAAGTTTTTCCATTTTAATAGTTTTTTCATTGTGTCTGAATCTAAGTTTTAATTTCAACTAATTGAGTTTATGTTATAGTTTTCAGAGCAGCCTTTGTGTGCGGGGTATGTTGTCACACTTTTCACACTGTCTAATATTTACTGAGCACCATACATCACAATGGTATATATGTCATACCAAATGAAAGAAGGAAGTCTTGGAAACATATTTAGCATTCATAACATTTTCATATATCTTATATCATTATGGCGAGTTGTCACACTAGATTATCTAAAAATAAGAGCACAACTACTTATTTGTGAATATTGATTTACATTTTTAAATTCAAACCAGAACTGAAAATATAAACAATCATGCCTAGATAATCTGTAAAAACAATACACATTTTCAATCAAAACACAAAACCACTACTTTGAAATGTAAACTCTAATGTTCTCTGGCTTGCACATAGATTCATGATAACTGAATGGAATGCTGCAGATAACTTGCTTAACTTAACATGTTTAACCTCTGAACTAAACAGATGCCTTGTATTTCACTAATCAGACTCATCTTCAGCGTCACAATTCTGGCACACATAAATTGCCTGGCCTAAAGGCCTTTTTATAGTTGTGCGTCGGCTCCACATAGAGCTCTCGCCGTAGCCTTAAAAAGTGGCCTGATGTTTATACTTGTGCGCTGGTGTGTGCGTCGAGCTGCATGTGTGTGCGTGTGTGTGGGGAGTGTGTGGTAGAGAGAAGTAAGAGAGTGCCGGCGATTACCTTCGGAGCGCGGAGCGAGTACGGACTCTAGAGTCATAGTAGAGAAACAAAGTATCTCCTCTGTGCTTTCTGACCACAGTGGTAAATCTGTAGCAGGAAAAGTTAACCCTCTCCTTGATTTAATGTTGTTTATGGAGAAGGAGAACCAGGAAATGAGTCGGGAGAAATGCAACGCTACCAAGCCACGGCCGAGCTACGTGCGTCGCCGCGATGTGTAGTTACATTTTTCGAGAGGTGCACGTCAGGCTACGGCGTAGGGTCCGGCGTAGACGCAGAGGGGTCTGCATCTACGCCGGACCCTGCGCCGTCGATTTGACGCACAACTATAAAAAGGCCTTTAGGTGCAAGCATCATGGGCCCATTTGTTGCACTTTAGCCTACACATTTTACCCAGGTCTCTTTTGTCTTTTGTTTAAAAATGGCTCCACACAGATGAGGCAGAAGCACTCTTCATCATCTGATGATGACTCTTGTATAACTGTTCTTCTTTTAGCTGCCTTGTTCGTCAAGATTTTTCCATGTGACAATTTACCCCGCTCTCCCCTACCTTGGGCTTTTTTTGTGTTGGCATTTTAAACTCTGCACGATTTATGAGGACTATGGTTGACTGCTCCTCAGATCTCTGCAGGGTAAATCCAGGCATTTTTCTGTCAGAGCCTGGCCCGCGTCCGACAGGCATTAAGATATTTATCATAGGCGGAGTTTGACATTCGAGCCAGGGGAAAAAAAAAAAAAACTCATTGTAGCAACTGAGACCTGGGGAACACAGCACGAGCACATATGGACAAAAAAAACATGCTAAATAAACATAGGTTTATTTTTTTAAGCAGATTTGAATTTACATTGTAACAATTTAAAACCTCGAGCTCAATTTAGTTAAAAAAAGAAGTCCATAACGCATATAATTCTTGAGCGACAGATGCAAAAAATCCACAACAATCTCTGTCCCCACAGGGCAGGCACAGACAGCCGCTCTACTGCTGCGCAGGCTGCATCTCTGTTCACAACGCTGCCTGTTCTGCTCAACGTGAAAAAGCTTAACGTGGTTTAATGTACCTCAACAACGATCAACAAATTTATCATGGCCATATCTTGAAATGAACACTTATGCCTGTCAAAAGAACTTGACAGGCTATGGCAAGGAAAAACCCAGCAAACATTGGTCCGACGGCAACGTTGTGTCCCTGGCCAAAAATAGTCGCGGTAGGACGGCATAAATCGGTAAAAAGATGTTACACAGAACATTTCCTAAAAATGCATTCAGATACATTTGAACATGTCAACAGTTCTGTGGGGTTGCATGTATAATTGTTATTTTTACTTTTAGCTACGTGTACTTCAACATATACCATGTTGTGAGTGGACGTCCACTAAGTGACGTCCTTTACACGTGCATTTATAGTCCATCATGCCCCTCTATGAAATCAATTGTGATAAAGCTGCGCTAAACCCTTGCATGGTTAATACTGCAATAATTAATTTAATTCGCCAAGTTTTTAAAAGGTTGTGAAGACGTCCACTGACGCTTTACACGTCTATAGTCAAGGCTCTGGATAGTCGTCCACTGACGTCTTTTACACGTCTAGTCAAGCAAAACAGAAAAACACGATTTGTATACAAAGTACATTTACTTTATGTGGTTTAAATAAATTATAATTACACAGTGCCCAGTGTGGTTAAGTGATTGCAAAGCCACTGCATTTTAGTCATTATTTCAACCTGTTGTACCTGATGTATTCTTTGTTTTTTGTTTTTAAATGAATGTATGCATACATGTAAAACCCGGTCACCATTTATGTCGGAGTTGGATGTAATCATTGACATATATAACATGTAATTGCCATTGACAGGGAAACTGCTGCCAAGATGTAGGAACAAAATCCCACGATAGGATAGATTATCTCGCGAGATATTAAGGCGTTCTCCCCATAGACTCCGGAGCCAGTAACTTGAACGTTGACCACGAAGAGAGGAGGAATTGAGTTGTATCGATAATATTATTAAAAATCTATTGTTGGGTAAGTACATTTTGTATTATTAGCTTAACGTGCTTGAGTTTTACTTGTTTGACATGAATGAACCGAAAGAAATGATGCCCACATTGTCAACTGAAATGTACTGAGTTTGGCTAAAATTAGCTAGCTAGCAAACGTTAGTAGGCTAAAAGTTAATTTGAACTTATACAACGGTATACCATAGTATAAAGTATGTTTAATGTTACAGTCAAAGGTGTGAAAGTGTATGTTTTAACATTGCATGCAATTGCTACGCTGCACTGTACTGTTAATCGTGATTTTCTTTTTTACCTTATTTGGTTATTTTTTCTAAGGTGAAGTAATCCTACATTTTTTTTCATAGAATGGGTTAGGGATAAATATATATATATATATATATATATATATATATATATATATATATATATATATATTAAGGGTGTGACGAGATCTCGTTTTACGAGATCTCGCGAGATTAAAATGTGACGAGATTTCTCGTCGAGGTGAAAAGTTGTCTCGTGAGGCGATGTTATGTCAGCGTGATGGAGCGTGAAATTACTATTGAAGATCCCCCTGCCACTTTTAAATCATTTGTGTAGCAACATTTTGGTTTTCCTGCGGAAATAATAAACGGCGAAAGAGTGACAGACAAGACGAACGCAATATGTAAACATTGTAAGAAAAAAATGCCGTATACCGCGGCTAACACGAGCACTATGCAAAAACACTTACAGCACCACCACAGCTCTCTACTAACTACTGCACCCGCGACGAAAACATTAAAAGGGCAAACAACTCTAAAAGCCTTTGCATCTCTGCCACCGGTAAGTGCAAGAGCCACGGCAATAACGAGGGACATAGGCGTTTTCATTGCAGCTGATTTCATTGCAGCCATTTTCTGTGGTGGAAAATGTTGGATTTCGGCGACTCCTCCACACACTGGAAACAAAGTACGTCATCCCATCACGCGCGCATTTAACTCGCACTGTAGTCCCAAACCTCTACAAAGAAGCCAAGGTCAGTTGAATAAAAAAACTATTTTCCATTCATATATTTCATCATTGAGGATTTCTTTAAATTTTTTTTAAAAATCTCGTCTCGTCTCGTTCTCGTGAACCCAGTCTCGTGATGTGTCTTGTCTCGTGGAGTAAGTGTCTCGTCACACCCCTAATATATATATATATATTGATTTTAGCTTTTTCTAACTCAGTTTCATTTATGAAACTGGTGCAAAATCTTGTTTCATTTATTTTTTTTTATTTAGTTATAGGACCATAAAAACATTTAGACAATAATTCAATGTAATTTTTTTCCTACTGTTTGTTTTGTTTATTATTGTAATATTCTCTTCCCTCAGATGCTGTGAAGAGGTGGAGCCCAAATTCAACTGAATCAGAAATTGATGCGGCTATGGTGGAACACTTGAAACATGCTCCAGGAAGAGCTGGGGGTGTGGTTATAACAAATAACTTTCCTGGTGTAAATGATGTTGCAAAAAGTTGCTACACAAAGGGAGATATTTGTGACAGTGTTATTGAACTGAACTAAATTAACGGAATTGAGCTAAAACTGAATTTGTTTTGTAATGAACACGTTTTTCCTGTTTCCCGGGTGAATCTGTATTGTATAAACCGTAAAATAAATAAATGTGATTTGGAATTTTGTGGCTTTTTAGTTCATCCCGTTATCTTTATGATCATTTGTAATGAACTACTAAAATGAAAATAAGAACAGTTTATTTTACAGTGTCCTTGTTACATGTAGTTACTGTAATAACTATAAATTATGCATAATTACATGCAACAAACCTTAACCCTATATTCGGATGCAATTAATTATATTAAGAACTTAAATGTATAAGTAAAGTGTTGTTTGATCTACACGTGATTATAACGTGCTATAGACGTTCAGGTATGACTGGACCGGTTTTGGACCTTTTTAGAACCTTTGTCAAGTTTAGATGTGTAAACGTCAAGATCGCCGTCCACGATTTAACACAATGGGTGTATGATTGTTTAATATGCAGGCTTATAGCCTACACTTATGCAGAAACACACCTTATAAACATCCAGAAGAAGACTAATTCTGGCGTCCAGGGACGCGCAGAAAAGACGTGGAATTCACGGCCAGAAAAGACGTGGAATTCACGGCCAAGTGACGTCAAAGACGTCGGTTCAACTTTCATTTTGGAACTATTTTTCAACCATGACGGGACGTCTCGGACGGACGTCTTTTCAACGGTCATTAAACGTCCAAATGTTTGCTGGGACTCCTCTTGCCTAAACCTAACCAACCCAACCAGAGCAGGCATATTCATGAGTCTTCCCCTACCACCCTGCAATAAAAAAAATCACGTTCGCAGGCCCTGACTTGCGCAATTGCATGCAAATTATCCAATCCAAAATTTCCTTGTCAAGATCGCCTCACAGGGGAATTGAACTCCTAACTCCCATACCACAGGAAACAGTTCTAACCACTCACCTAGCAGTTCTCACAGGATGATGAACAACTGTTACCAGTTGATTTCTTCAAGCCTCGGTTGCTAGGTAACCGTACTGTATACAAAAAATAGATACTAACTAACAAACCAACGGTTGTATGCTTTCACTGAAGACAGAAAGCGCAACTGTAGGCTAGTATCCATTTTCCGCTAGAAATTCAATTGTTATAAACTTTAGAGACAAAATGGAAGATGAACGTCCGCCATGATTTTGGTGCACGCGAGCAACGTGTTTTTGTTGTTACGTCACAGGGTGTGAATAGCTCAGCTGTGTGGCCGAGGCTATTCGTACCGGGGGTGCAAATAAAATGTTCAATGTGTTAACCTTTCCTGATTGCTTTGTTTCCACCGTGGTCAGAAGAGGAGACTCGTTACCTCCAGGGCCGACGTTATAAAATGAATAACGTCAGGGTAAAATCCCGTTTCTGGTGAGCAAATCAATGAACTTGGCTTTCAGTCTGGGGGTTATTTCGGACACCGGCGCACACACTGTGTAGGCAACAAAACTTAAACTTATTCCACCAACTCTGCTCCGTTCGCAACTACACGTCTGCTTCCTCTTTCTCTATCTCTCTTCTGCCCACTTACCACACACACACACACACACACACACACACACACACACACACACACACACACACACACACACACACACACACACACACACACACACAGCTCTCTTAAAGGAGCAGCACCATTTTACAACAAATGCCTTATCGCGCTGATGCGACCGAGGGCGACCCGAACCCGAACATCATTTTTAAATATCTGTCCGAACCCGGTCCGGCCTGTCCGTAGGGCTCGGTCGGGTATCACCACTCTACTGTGCGGTGCTTTACGCCACCCATGATTGTTTGGTGTGATTGGTTTTAAGAAATTACTTTTCTGTTGCACAACCAAAACAACTTATGAACATGTTCCACCAAAACAATTCCTTCCCGAGGTTATCTTGCAGAGGAGCCATTGTTCCATTCGGTGCTTAGCGAGGACGGTTGTGATAGGTTTGAAGAAATGCCAGTAAACCAGGAATGTTGTGTGGACTAGCCAGACCCTCCTCCGCAGCACTGTGTAGGAAGATAGAAAGTAATTGTAACACGTCTGTTCTATTTCTGCAACAAAAAAAAACTTTTGCATCCATGTTTAAGTCCTACTTTATTTTTTTATTTTTCTGGTTGGTTTCTTTGGCCTGATAATGTTTTTGTTTGGTTTTACTTTTTTTAGGAATTTCGTTTTATTCAGTTTCAGATAGGCTACCAAAATTATTGTTCACTGTTTTTTTATGTTTTGGTTTGTGTTTACTAATTCTGATCTGGATTGGTTGTGGCTCCCGTCGTTTGGATTGATGTGCTAGTTGTGGATGATTTACTCCACCTATGCAGTATGGGTTGTATAATTACCAACCTGTGTCTGGAGTATTGTTTGTAATTGCCTAAGCACACGCTAAGTATTGCTGCTGCCTAAAACGTCCATTGTGTGGCAATAAATTCTATCAAATTGGAGTGCTGTCCTAGTAGCTTCATTTATGATTACTATTTATATTCCGCCAGGCAGCCTGACTGACACAACACACCTCATGTTGGTACACCTGTAAACCTTAATTACTCACAACTTATTATTTATCTGACTCAACAGACTTTTTTCTACCATCCTGCCATCCAGTCTCTCCATCCAACCTTCAGATTGTCCATCCTTCTCACCATGTCCACCAAAACCACCCAGTCCTTCCACGATGGGGCCTATATGTCCCTGATGAGAGGCTTGAGAGAGCTGGACCTCCGGGGCCCCTGTGTTCCCAGTGAACTGGTGCTAATGGACCATGCCTTTCCTTTAGCAATGAACAGCCAAGGCCAAGTCCTGATGGCAGCCTCTCTGTACGTTCGTGGACGAATCGTGGTTCTGGGTCATGAGGGCTACCTGACTGCGTTTCCTGCTCTGGTAGAGAACGCTTTGACCTGGCTGAGAGGGGACGGATCTGACAACCTGTCTGTGGGGGTCCACAAAAACATCAAGGCAGTTGCTGATAACATCAGCAAATCCAGCTTCCAAGCCAAAGTTGTGGGGGCCTTCAGTGATAGTCTAGGGTTGGGTGTGTATGTGACAGATGCCTACAGCGTGGGCGCTCACGTGAAGGACCTGGTGGCATTTCTGAAAGCTGGAGGAGGAGTGCTGATAGCGGGGCAGGCATGGAACTGGGCTGCAAATCACCCTAAGGAGAACACCCTGCTTCAGTTTGAGGGGAATAAGGTTTCTGGTGTGGCAGGGATCTACTTCTCTAAACGTTATGGGAAGGTAGAGTGCATGCCTGTCTGCCCTCAGATCCCATCTTCATGGATGGCTTTATGGTAAGTGTATTCTCCTCTTCCATTTTATATTTGTAGTCTTGTATTGCCAGACCTATCTCCACAGCGCTGTGTTAGCAGTGGGGTATGGTCTGGCTACACCGCATATCTATTCTGGAATAGGGGGAAAAGTGACTTATCTTTTAATCTAAAAACTGCTACATATATATGACAATCCTCCTCTTTAGACTATCTTTAATACCAAAACTTACAACTATATCAACGAAGTAATTTACTTCCACGGTAGAGTTAAAGCCGAAAACAGACACCGGCTTATGTGAGGCAAAATGATCGGCATGCAACCATTTTACTTCCCATTCCACCATCCCAGAGGATTTAACACAGCATATTCAAACCTCATGAAAAATCCTTTGACATTAAACTTGACACCAAGTTTTAAGGCTTGCTTTGAACATTTCGAACAATATACAAAAAAAGGGTAGGACCTGAAAAGTATTTAGCTTCTTCCTACTTCTTTACTATTTCCTTTCAGACAAGAGTATTTATTTATTTAGCTTATTCTTGCTTTTTCTTTTGGGAAATTTCAAGTTTTTTTGTTTATTTTTTGTATGTTGTTTGAAATAAAACTATTCAATTATTCATTAAAAAGTTATGAGTACTGATACAGGGCATTAGGAAGGACATTCATTAAGTTTGAAGATCATTTTCAGTGCCATCCTGTAACGTCCTGTGACGTCCTGCAGTGCTCTGCTATGACATGAACTACTACAACTACCATTGTAGTCACTGTTCCATTATCTTTATTATGACCATTATCGCCACTGTTCATCACACCCCCAACTGGCCCCGTCAGACACCGCCTATCAAGAGTCTGGGTCTGCCGAGGTTTCTTCCTAAAAGGGAGTTTTTCCTTGCCACTGTTGCAAGAGCCACTGCTAAAGCTTGCTCTTGAGGGAATTACTGGAATTGTTGGGGCTTTGGAAATTATAGAGTGTGGTCTAGACCTACTCTATCTGTAAAGTGTCTCGAGATAACTCTTGTTATGATTTGATACTATAAATAAAATTGAATTGAATTTTCCTGCTCCACATATCTCCTATCTCTGTGCTTGTCTCTCTCTCTCCTCTTTCCCTTGATACAGTGTTGGTCATGAATTTGAGGAGGACTTGGCATTCTTACTCCAGGGGGTTTCAGAGTTTGACCTCCGTGATACATCTTCTTCTGAGCTTCTGGTCCACGGCCCACTAGCCTTCCCCATTGGTACCACTGAGGATGGAGGGGTGTTCCTGGGAGGATCCTACTATGGGCAGGGACGAGTCATTGTGATTACACATGAAGGACTTCTGAAAACAAAGGTGCAGTCTAAATTAATTAATGTTTTGAATACATTTCAAGAAGTCCTCCAAACCATTCAACTACAGGTTGATAATGCCTACCCTCTAATACCCATAGAAGTTTATTTTTTATAAATTAGCAAAACTAGCGGTGCCAGGGAATATGCGACTCACTTTTATCTAAACTTAACGGTCGTGGTCGATGCACAAAAGTAGTACTAGAAGAAAATCATGACAGCTGTGGAGTGGGTGTGGTTGGGCGGGGGTTCTTGTACCACACCCGTTTAAATGATATTCAGGCTTAAAGTTCTGCATAATTAAGGGTGTTTTGAGTGACAGCTGGGCTGCGGTCACAGGAGGTGAGCAAAGACTGTATGCTTCATTTGATCCGCCTTAGCTCTGTCCACGATATACCACTTTGCCCATTTTTGGATTAGCTCATGTCAGGCACTGCCAAGATGGCGACGGCCGGAGCCACCAGGAGCCACCAGGAGCCACCACTTTCATTCACTTCATTTTGGCTCTTTAGAAAAGTTATATTAACTTAAGTTAATATAACTAGTATTTGGGCATCTGCAGTGCACTGAATAATGTTACATACCAATCTGTCAAAGCATTTTACATGATTAACTACTCTCTCTTTTGAAATGACTCTTTTCATTACAGACGCTGGCATCGTTTTGGAAGAATGCCATTGATTGGTTGGACCAAGGCCGGAAGGGGGTTGTTGGTGTTGTACCAGAGCTCAAACTTCCCAGCGAGTCAGGGTTAAAGTATGAGCAGACGGAGTTCAGGAAAGACCTGAGTGTATTTGTTTGTACAGTTTACAAGGATGACCATATGGAAGAAATCCAAAACTTTGTCGCAGAGGGAGGAGGTCTGCTGATTGGCGGACATGCATGGCATTGGTCATACACACATGTTGGGCAAAACCCAATGATAGATTTCTCAGGTATGATAATGTAGCACACAATTTTGATTCTATGGTTTCCATTTCATCCCACTGGCAAGTGCACAGACATGATAATATAGGATGGCGTATGCTGAGCAAAGCCATTTGATGTTTACTGGACTTTATAATACAATACAGCCCCACATAATGATTTCCACAGTGCTACATTTGTCACACATGTGCAGTGTCAACATACAAGATAGTACAGGAAGGGCAGAGAGGGGGTTTAAAATGGGGATGGTGGAGCTGCAGCAATCTTGCATCTGTGTGTGTTAATATGTCTAATATCCAACTCAATCAAAATGGATCTGAGCATACTCAGTATTAAACTTCATCACATGGAATTTCTTAATTAATGTGGGAGCAAATATTTGTAAAACAAATTTGCCATGAATGAGAGTTACTTTTAGGAATTTGATTTACAGATATGAGGTTGCTTATTTTCTGTCTATCTTTTGCCCAGTTGAAATGTTTTATTGTTGCATCTTTGTTTCAGGAAACATGATCCTGAACAAAATGGGTTTAAGCGTGTTGGTGACAATAAATGAAAAAGGATCCTACAAGCCTAGCCAGGCCAAGAAAGACACCAACCACTTCCGCCATCTTCTACGTCGCTTTGCTGCTCATGTTACCCAGGGCAAAGAATTTACAAAGCATGATGGGGAACAACTAAATATACTGCCCGTAAACTTCTTGAACATGAAGGCTTATGACAGCTACTCCTACACACAGGTGCTGTCCATCCTCACTGATGTGTTGAAGAAGTCCGGCATGCCACAGGTAGGCAGTACTTGACTTTATAGTCTATTAATTAATCTATGACGTTTCATTAATCTAGTTCAATTTATGGTTTACTATTTACAGTAAATTGCACATTTAAAAAATATAATAAAAATAGTTGCAAAACAATAGTAATATAATACCATAGTAATATAATGTGCATTGTTTGCATACAATACATGTGCTGGTGAGCAGTACCATTGAGTCAGAGCTTAGTTTCCCTGCTACTGAGATTGATATGGCCTTCAGGCTTTAAAACTACTAGTGCAGTGGCTGTTTGGAGAACTTGCAGCATTCTTGAGAAGAGCTCATGCGATCGACTTCACGCTTGACACTGGACTCTCTTGGGTTCTCAGCAATACACCTGCCGAGTGTGAAGTCGATTGGATGAACGTTTCTATGCATTCATTTATACACAGAGAGACAGAAAGAGATTCCTTCCTTCATATGATGCTGCAACAGTGCCAGCTATTGGTCAAATGGCCCGACATTTGTCAAGGCCATTCAGACATCATATCAACACATGCCCACTAAATGGGATTGCAATAGCACATATAGTTCAGTAGATATGACATTATAATATAATATAAGCCCTGCCCACAGTATTTGAGCAAACTGTGAGGGCCAGCTTTAGCAAAACTGTTGCAACATTAGTTTCTTATGTTAACAGGCCATTTTAGGTTGTTGTTATCCATCAAAATGGATCTGAGCATACTCAGTATTAAACATCATCACATGGAATTTCTTAATTAATGTGGGAGCACACAATAGATTTTTTGTGGTCACAACCTAAGGAGCAATACCTGCAATGATTGACTGACAATACAAACATACTGTACTTTTTACATTCCAAAACATTTTTTGCAATTTGGTTATGTACCACAAACACATGTAGTTGTCATCACTAAGGCAGGCCATTTCATTTATATTGTCGCTCTCACTGTGTCACCACTGAAAAACAATCCAACCAAGGTTGTGTTACAGAGATCTGTTTTACACCTATACATATTTTCTTTATGTCAAGGTGAGTGAGAAGAACCCTGTTAAGAGTCCAAAAGACCGCCTACTCCTCAGTTTAGGGGCAGCGGTATATAACACTTCCCCAGATCCTGATGCCCTCCTGCCCTTCCTCATCAAGGATATCCCCTCGATGCCAGTTGTTAAAAACCAAAGGATCAGGATTAATATGAACACAGCAGGTAAGTCCACATTGTTGTGAACAAATGTGTAAAATCAACGTGCAGACCTGTAATTTGTCTGTATACAATTTAATATGTCACAGTAGTGTGTGTGGTACTACATTGCATTAATATGAAGAATGTAAAATGTCTCTTTGCCTTACATGCAACTCTGAGTATAATGTTTGTTTGTTTCTTTGTATGTGTGTCAGGAAAGATTGAGTGGATCAGTACAGGTCTGTACCTTTCTCCAGGTATGAAGACCGAGATAATCATACCAGCAAACATCGTCAACAAGAGCTGGACGGTACAGTACACAAAATCAAATTATTACTGAGCCCATTATGTTTTTGTCAATGTTCTGCTAATTCAGATTACCAAATCAAGTCAAATCAAATCTAGTCTATATCCTTGACGTTCCACTTCCTGGATTGCTCTGGTGCTGCATGAAATTCTGCTGGATGCATGTATGTCCGTTTCCTTCTGCTTTCTTTGTGTAGGAATTCTAAACTCTGGTGGATTTATGAGGACTGTGGTTGACACTCCTCAGATCTCTGCAGGGTAAATTGAGACAGCTAGCTAGACTATCTGTCCAGTCTGAGTTTTCTCTTGCACAACTATTTTACAGCAGCTCTGATTGGTTTTAAGAAATGCCAATAAACCAGAGCACGTTTTTCTCCCATCCCGGAATGCTATGTGGAGTAGCCAGATCCTCCTCTGCTCCACAGCATGTGGATGGTCTGGAAAAGTGAGACTAAATCAAATCCATTCTGTCAGTAGCCCAAAATCAAATTTTTTTGTTATCACAAAAGGCATCATAATATGTAAAGCCTATGTCGAGCTGTTTTAACATAAAATCTAAACATTTTATTTCAACAATTGAAATTATTGAGCAATAATTAAAAAATTCAGGGTAATTAGCATTTGTGTGTAATTTGTTATCTCAATAATTTGCATTTTTGAATTATTGAGATCAAAATTTGAATTATTGAGCTCACTAATTCATTTATTGAGATAAAAAAGCAAGTTATTGAGATGAAAAATGACGCACATATCTACTTATATTTGCAGATACCAATCTTAATCATGAAGGAAACCAATCGGCGTAGCTAGTTAAAAAATGTCGGACAATGATACATTTTTTGCCGAAACCTGCCTACATTTTATGAGCACTTTGCAAAAGTTAACATGGAGGCCATAGGGAGCACCGGGATGTCAGAAAGCGCAACTGTGTAATAACCTGCGCTAGAAAGCAGTTAGTTAGAATCTTTCAGGGATTCTTTTCGTCACAATCGAGGCAGCATTTAATCTCCCAACACCAGCCATGTTCAAGGGATGCTTCACCTCATTCAAACTTTCTAAAAGTTTGCAAAATGTTTCTGTTCTCAAATGGTTTTCTAACCGGATGCAAATTTGCGATAACATTAGAAATTATTTGCAATTAATGGCAACCCACGGATCCTCACTGCAACGGTTTTTCAATTGTAAAAATTTGAATTATTGAGATCAATAATTAATTTCTGATCTAAAAATTTGAATTATTGAGATAAAAAATGTTTAGATTTTATGTTAAAACGGCTTGCGATAAAAGACACCCAAACCACATAAACCTATTCTGGTACAACCTCTAAATACAATTATGAATCTGAAATGAGCATAATATGAGCACAAACTAAGGTTTAAAATGCCACATACTGTCCTTTCATGAAACCATTTATGTATGCGATTCTGTCCCGTTTTGTGTCAATTGACTTATATGCATCTACTGATCAATCTAACTACAGTCCAGTAGACTTTTCATACAGGTTTTCAAGGCAACGACACATCCCCTTTCTTCCTCAGATCCAGATAGGTTGTCAAACAGACATACTGAAGGCTGACGAATTGAAGAGAGCACCAAGTGTTTGTGAGCGATTTCCTGTGACCACAGAAAAGATGCAGGTGTCAAACCTGTGGGGGGGACTCATCTACCTGGTGGCTCCACCCAACACAAAGGTGGAGGGGGCAGAGGTCATAGTGCAGATGGCAGTGCTTGCTCCTTATTACAAGTCTGGTGAGTGTGTGTCACTGTCTGCTCCACAAAAGACTGTATAGAGAATCCAATGCACATCATGTAGCAGTTCGAAAACTGTTTGCTGCCTAGGAACCAAGTTTCTGGTCTGGTTTGTATGTTTTCTTTCAATAGATTGACAGCACTTTGTATTCATGAAACCCGTTTTCGTTCTGTAGAAGTGTTGACGGTTTTCTTTGAAACATGCTTGTTTTTGGCATGAGGACTTCATGCTGTATACTCTGCCTACAATGGGACATTTGATGAATAATAACAATAATTCAAAGCTCTGTTTTGATTTCACCCCAACACCCAACCTTTGTCCATTTTAGGCAGACATGTATAAAGTACTAGCGACCCAGAATTGAGTAAAAGTACAAGTGCTCTATCAAAAAAGACTTGAGTAGAAGTTGAAGTGCTCTTTAAGCACCACATTTAAGTGGAAGTACTAAAGTATTCAACATTTTTTGTACTTAAGTATTGCAAGTAGTTTATTACAAACCTGGTGACAGAGCCATCTACCGCTCTGGCAGTGATAATGTGGGTTTGGAATGATTCGTAACAGTTTTATAATTGTAACGAGTAGGCCTAACAATGCAGCACATGAAAAATGTATCTGAGTAAAAGTATTAAACTCATCGAAAATATGTCCTGAAGTGAAAGTGGAAGTAGGAGAAAAAAATAATACTCTAGTAGAGTACAGATACAGCCTTTTAGTACTTACGTAAAGTAGTGAAGTAGTTCTACTTTGTTACTAATACTATACATCTCTGATTTTAGGTGTGACAACAGCTGCTGATTGGTCGATGCTACGCACAGCTCCCTCACCCTGGGCAGAGTTGGAGTTTGACAACGTCATCCTTACTGTACCATCAGATGTTGTTCGAGACCTGAAGCGCATTGATGAGGTGGCAGCGCTTTGGAATGACATCATGAAGGGCATCGCAGATTTGGCTGCCATACCACACAAATTTGCCTGCAAAGAACGCTTTGTAGCAGATGTGCAGATTTCTGCTGGTAAGTGTGTTTGTCACATTCTCACATGTTCAATCTAATGATTTCTCCACTGCATGTGCTGTAAAAGAACAATGGTGTGTCTGTTATTTAAACCCTTAAACCTGTTAATAAATAATTTAATTGAAAGAAAAAAGGTTTGATAGATTTTCAGTCTTAGTCCCAGATCACATGAAATTGCTGTTGGAATTGTTTCCAAGATCTACATTGGGTGAACAAGTTTACTGCTTAAGGATTATGACTTACTATTGGCATACAACTGTTATTAGGTATGGTACATTTTGTTGTAATTAATTGTAATTTTGAACAGCGTGAAGCCAGGATTAATGGCAAGAATTTTGTTTTGCAGTTTTTGATTGAGCTCTATAGGCCTATTATTAGCAACACTGTGTGTTGTCTTGAGTTTGTGATTTGGACAAGCATTACTACTACCATTACTACTACTAGTAGTACTACCACTATTAGTTGTTACCATATATTGAAAACACATAAAAGGCATAATATATACGTTTTAAAATCTCAACTTCTAATTGAAAATGTTTTTAATTCAATGACATTTAACATACACAATGGTGAGCTCAGTGGCTCACAAATGGAAACTCCTCTCTAAATGTTTGAGTGTCACTCCAGAGGATGTGTTTGGGAGATATCACTCGTAAAGCGCATTGGCATAGCTTTAGAACTGTAAAGATACATTCTTGTAACACTATTTATGTTACTACTTTCTCACCATCCAGGTTTCATGCATTCAGGCTATCCAATCATGATCCACACAGAATCAGCAAATGAGCTGGTCAGACCAGGTGATGCCAGAACCAAAGGCGTGTGGGGAGAAATTCATGAACTGGGACACAACCAACAAAGAACCTGCTGGGAGTTCCGACCACACACCACAGAGTGTACATGTAACCTGTGGTCAGTGTATGTTCATGAAGAGGTGCTGGGGCTCAACAGGGAAAAGGTGAAGTAAATGAGTTTTATTTTAGATAAATGACCCAGGCCCAGAAAAGACAGGTCTGTAAGTGTACGTATTGTGATACATTAAGAACAGAGTATGTTTTGTTCTGTGATCACACTGTTTTTCAGTCCTGTTATTTCCCCTTAGTTAACATTATAATATAATGAGTGTAACATCTTCAATGCAGGCTCATCCATCTATGACCTTAACAGAGCGGAAGAGACGTGTAGACGAGTATGTTAAGGGGGGCAAGAAACTCAGTGACTGGACAGTGTGGGTGGCCCTGGAGACATACCTGCAGGTGAAAGAGAATTACTGCATTTTACATCCTGCAGAGGAAATATGCTTGGTTCACACTGGTGTCAACATTTATCTAAAATTGGAACTGTACACAGGCAAGAAATGCAAGTGAATTAAAAAACATTACAAAGTGGTTTGTCCTCTGTATGTTGCACAATATTCTTCAGCATTACCTGCCCTTCATCAAGCTAAACTGACCTTTGTCAGTTTTTGCTTTCATTTCGCAGTATCAGCTCTGTAGATCCAACTCTACTTGGTCAGCTTCAGCTGCACTTTGTCAGCCTAGGCTCACCTGTAGAGTTTGATGGCTGTTGTTTTATGGCTGAAGTTAATAGAGTATGCTAACATTTAGCATGTTTTCATGTTAATGTTATGGTAACATAACGTGCAGTTGAGCTCAATAATGTAATAAAATATAGGATTTACCTTAATAAATACTTTTCCTACCAACATCTAAATTTGAATCATAACTAGTACACTCTGATGTGATTGAAATCTCTGATATATCCAACCTGCTGCTTAAAAATATGAAAGTGCCTGGGAGCTTGCCAGCGAGTGCCTGGTGGCCAGGCCTAAACCATGGGGCCTGGTCAGGCTCAGCCTATTGGACTTATGTGCTAGTGATGGATTGTGCATAATGACCTCAGCCATGAGGTGGTTTGTAATTGTAAACCAGTAAGAAGGCTGACCTTCTGAATATCTCGCTAAGACCGCTTCATCATAGGTATTCAACTCCCATCTTTGGAATAATTTTTCTTCCTTTAATTCTGGGGGAAGTAGAGGTCTTTTGCATTGGAGAAGTAGAAATTTTGATATGTTGCAGCTTGTTGAAAAGTAATGATTTTAGTTATAATTCATTGTGTGTCTTTACCAAATTCCATCGCTATCCATCCAGTAACTGTGATACGATATTCTGGACTAAGGTTATGGACATACGGACTGAGCAACATTAAAATCTAAACAGCCCCATTGCCATGTGTCTAAAATAGCCTCTTAAAATGCTCATATTATGCTTTTTGGCTACCCTTTCCTTTATTGTGTTATATATCTTTTTGTCCACGTTATAGGTTTACAAAGTGAAAAAGCCCAAAGTCCCCCCCAAGGGACAGCTCTATTTTAGTCCAGCCTTTACTTCCGTGACGAATGTGCATCACTTTGTAACACACGTTATAATGCTCGCCTAGCTAATAGCGTGGCACGCCCTCATGCTCTGCAACTGACTAGCTAGCAGTACTTACTGCGCATGTGCGACTCCCAACAAAGATGGTACAGAAGTGAGATGCCTCACTCTGTAGCTAAAACAGAAAGCTTAACACAGTGTGAAAAGAGGAGCTGCAGCAATGTGCAGTACATACAAAAATATAGTGTTTTCTGAAAATGAAACCACATAAACCTATTCTGGTACAACCTCTAAATACAATCATGAACCTGAAAATGAGCATAATATTAGCACTTTAAGACTTTTCTAGTTTATTGCAGGTCATGTGTTAACTCTCTCATAAACTGTAATTCCTCCATCAACCCACTGTCTATTCACATTTCCCTTGACCTCTGTTTACTTCTATGTAGCTCCAAGGAAAGTTTGGCTGGGATGCCTTTAAAAAGGTGTTTGCTACCTACCACAAGATTACCGACTATCCCAGTGACAACGACGGAAAGATGAACCTGTATGCTGAGACTTTCTCCCAGGCTGTGAGGATGAACCTGACGGGATTCTTTAAGGCCTGGGGCTGGCCCATAGATAGAGCCACTGAGAAGAAACTCTCCAACCTGCCTCCCTGGAGTGACCACCCTTTGGTCAAATATGAATGAATTTCAGACTGCAGCTGATTAAAAGTGCAGTCTATAATAGTTACATCTCTGGTCTTCTTTGAGGGTCATATTTACTCTAATACTTTTAAAGACATTTGGATGTTTCTTTTGTGGAAAAGTAAGCTGTGTCTTTCATATGTAGGTCATGTGCTCTTAGGTTGTCAAAGGTTACGCTATTACTTCTACATTAATTCCTGTAATTGCTTCTTGGATGGTGTTTATACACTGTAAGCCTCAAGGGGTGGTTTATTTTTTTGACAGAACAAGAAAAACAATTTAATTCATTCATTAATACAATATAGTACAGTACCTGACAGTTGATTCAGGCTGTTTGCATAAGGCAGATACTTTAAATTTTTTCCAGTTTTCTATGTTGATAATTGTCTTTACTGTCAATGAAAAAGACACAACTGTCACTGTCATTTATTTTCATTAATCAAGTTGTGGTTGAATAAGAATAATAATATAGGATGCATTAAAGCTGTTGAATTGTATCACACAGCACCATGTGGGCAACAGTGTTTTTAAAATGAAGCATTTGGAGCAGCTTTGCTTATTTGATGATTTTTACGTACTCGCATGATTCTTGTAATTTTTTGGGTGGGATCTTCATGGCTGACTGCACTTATTGTAAGTAGCTTTGGATAAGTGTTAAGCTAAATGAATGTAATCTAATGTAATGAAACTCAATTAGTTTTTACTGTACTAACAAACTTGAATCATTAATAAAACTAGCTTTTCATGGTTATACAAAATGTAATGACATTAAAGGGGGGATGGCATCAACAATTATTGTTTCATCGTCCCTTTGTCATCCTTTATGCCGTGCAGTTGTTGTAAAACAGCTCCCCTACTGTCTCTTTGGAGAACTGCTGGAGGAATTCTCCCAGTTCATCCAGAGACAGCTTCTCCACCCGGTTGTCCTCTGTGTTCCTTGCTGTGGCAGCACCACTCTGAACAGGTCTGCCATTGTTGTCCACACAGCAGTAGGCATTCCACAGGTAGTCTGGGATGTTGACACGTTTCACATTGTTTTTCACAATCCAGTTGTCTGCAGAGGGAATGGCACCAACCAGCACATAGGCCTTAGAGCACTTGTCCCGGAAAAGGTCAGTGAGCTGGGACTCGTGGATCCTCCAGGCGTTCTGGTTCAGCTTGGGGTTCTGAGGAACCACATTTGTCAGGGTGAAAGTGGCATTGCGGCTGGGGACTGTAAGAGGAATGGAAAATTACAGGATGTTTTGCAAGAAATAAAGTGCAGGACAAAAGATAAAGTTGTGTATTGTAAAGGTGGCTTGATACAGAGAGAGAGAGAGAGAGAGAGAAATATTAAATAGATGTGTAGAGTAGTAGATGGATCATTCTTATTCTACCAGGTTTGAAAATTTCACCAACAAAACATTTTCTGAGATTTGATATTAAATGTTTAGTTGCTGCAGATTAAGGAATACTTTAATTAATTTCATGATCACAAGTATATAAAACATGGAACATTTTTATGAGCAATTCCCTTTTGTCTATGTTAAACATATGAATATTAATATGAAACAGACCTGGCAATAAGTAATTACTGTAAGTACAGTATCTGCAAAGGTCCAATTTAATATCAACTGATCTTTATGATTTAGGACTGAGAAAAGATTCCAAATATTTCTCTGGCTGTAGCCTCCCACAGTGTAGCTGCCCAAAGGTTGCTATGACATCAGACACTACAGACACCCAACCATAGAGACCAAAAAGCATAAAATAAATCTACCTTTCATGATTCAGTGTTGATATAGATTGATTCAAAGTTTAGCTGTAAGGATTATGTTTAGATACAGAGGGCTGTTATTCTACATCTGTCAATGAATATCTTCTTATATCACAGCAAAATAATCTCAAATGCAAAAGAAATGCATGTATGTTAAACATGAGTAAAATAATATTAAATATTGTATGTGCACATTATCTTCCATTATCAAGTAAGTGAACTTTTAGTGTGAGGGGCCATTTTGCCATTGGGATCATCACAAAAACAAAAACTGTGTATCATTGACTGGACTGGATTATAATTTGGTGGATATGTTGTTTGGTTATCATTTATTTGTTATCTTTATATCAGTTGATGAACAACAAGCTATCTAAATGACAAGTATGTGAATTGGTGGGAATGTCACTGGACACAGAGAATCCCTTCTTTCATTAAAGATGGCTAAAGCATTGATTTAAAGCAATGAGCTTTCCGTCTTGTATCCAGTGGTGGAATATAATGAAGTACATGTACTCAAGTGCGGTTCAGTTTTGAGGCACTTGTACTTTACTTGAGTTTTTCAATTTTAGGCTACTTCATACTTTAACTGCAATGCATTTGTTGGATAACTTACGTTACAATGTATATATTGAAATTATCAATATATAAATCAACTTATACATTATGATGTATTATTATTATTAGCCCCACCTTTACAAGCTGCAACAATAAAATGATGCTTACACATTTCCTTACACATTAATGCATCAATAATTATAATCCACTAATATAATAAACATTATTCTGAAATGGGGCATTCTGCCTAATAAGTCCTTTTACTTTTGGTACTTTAAGTATATTTTGATGCTAATACTTTTTACTTTTACTTAAGTAAGAAAAAACCTCCGCTACCTGAATGGTGTCCGCTGGGGTTGAGGTGACCACGGTCGAAGCCGGAGTGTGTGTAGTCCTCATTCAGAGCCTGTTTCTCTCCTTGGTAGACCCCAGGGTGGTCTTTCTCCAGCCAGTACCCATCCTTCATCTCTGCTTGCCAAGACATTCTTACCAGCTGTAAGGCAAAAACTTCTAGATTTAGACATACAGCGGTTGTCACTGGGCCAAATATAGCAGGAGTACTCAATTGGCTTTGCCTGTGGTCCACTTTTGCAAAAGATGGGGGCAAATTAATAGGTAAACCAAATGAATAACCAAATAAAATTAATCAACATTAAAAAGGCCCATAACTCATCTTTCTTTGAAGTCCTTTATTTTCAAATTAACTGACTTATAAACTAAATTAACTTAGGAGAAGGATTGACACTAGGCCTATATTATTTTATATGTATATAATCAAACTCTATTTTGATGCTTTTTTATGCACTTTGGCACCTTATTTAAATGCTAAATATTCCCAGTGTGTCAATTTATTTTCATTGTGAATTAAGAACATTTTTGGCAGGTCAACTGTAAGTTGAGTACTGAAATATATCAATGGATTATGCACAGGGTTTATTCTTTACAGCCCAAACTCTACCAAAAATAACACAAACACACAGTCACAAAAGCACAGTCAGTACATTATACTGTCTTCTCCATACTTGATAGTTATATTATATATACACACACAAATATATATATATATATATATATATATATATATATATATATATATATATATATATATATATATATATATATATATATATATATATATATATATATATATATAGTTAGTTATCACATTCTGGTGATTTTGACCACATCAATGCTGTAGATTCCCATATACAATACACACCAGTACACCAACCTGAGGCTCTACAAACCACCTTTTCTCTCTGCCACCCCCATTGCTGGGCTGGAAATGATAGGCAGAATAGACAGCAATACGATGGTTGGTGTCATACAGTGTGGCAAAGTGGTACCTGGTGGTGCAAAGATTTTTGTATAGTGATTTAGAGATTAGAAGTGTTGCAATGAAACATTAAGATGTAAAAAACATTGAATGCTGAAAAATAGTAAGATAATAGCAAAAGTCTGATTTTTACTTTTAAGAATCAAATGATAAATTATTACAATAAACATTATTTACAATAAACTGCAATACAAGGCAGTTCTATAAAAGTTAACATTATAGTGCTGTGTAAACGGTATATTGTAGTATATAGGTCTAAATTCCACTTTCCGCACTTTTCCTACCTGTTGATGAAGCGCTGACAGAGATGGGCAGCACCGGCTGTAGACGCCCCCCACTCTGGCACCTTCTCTTTGTAGAAGTACCTCATACATTCTGGAACATCCTGGGACAAAAAAAACACATAGTCCAAAGTAAGTCAGTTACACAACACACACAGATTTAATGCTCCTTAAAGTTATAAGGACACAAACCTCAAAACGTTCAACGACATCTGCATGGACAGAGAAGAGAAGCGAGAGAAGAACGCACAAATGGACCAAGGTTTGCATCCTGGACAAAACAAAAAAGAGTTGCATAGAACATAAGATAAACATGTGAATGTGAATACACACATGCAGTGTGTGTATTTTTACTTTAACAGCTTAGTCCTGATCAGTTTGTTTGTAGTATCTGTGTTTCTATGTTTTTTGTTTCCACTCACCTGCAGGTGCACCTGTCTGCCACCACAGTCTGCCCTGAGCAGAAACTGGCCTTTATATATGAGCTCTCCTCACTGTTCACCTTGTTTGGCCTTTGATTTTATCTCAACTCCTGTTAACACGTGATATTTGTTTTTGCGATGAACCAGAATTTGGTCACCACATAAGGTGTGGATGTGGATGACCAATAGGGAGTGTGTGAAAATGGAACAGTGAAATGTACATTGCCAATATTAGCACTGCTAAAGTATGATTCCCAGGGGGATTTGCAAAGATGTGAAATAACATACTCTATATGAAGAGGACATTTTATTTAATTTTATCCAACTGTATTTTACTTGAGTATTTCCATGTCCTGCTACTTTATCCTTTTTACTCTACTACATTTATTTGATGACTTTTTTAGTTTTTAGAAATTCACATGATTCCCAGTAGATGTATCAAGTTATTAAAATTAGGTCCACCTTTACCAGCTGCAACATTGAATGTGATGTACACATTAAGGCATCGATAATTGGAATCCAATAATATAATAAACATTATTCTGAAATTGGCTTTTCTTTTGAGTACTTTTACTTTTGGTATGTTAAGTATATCTTTTAATGCTGATACAATTGTTCCTTTAGGAAATAAAATTTCGAATTCAGGACTTTTACTTGTAACATTATTGCTACTTTTACTTAAGTTAACGATCTGAGTACTTCTTCCACTGGTTTTAAAGCATTTTAAAATCCTGTTTTTACATTTATGCATGAGTAATAATAATTTAAGGTAATCATGAGTCATGCTTACTCAATGCCATTTTTCTTCATTGAGTATTTTTACCAGCAGTGGTTTTGAGACTTAAGTCATGTATTGCCTGTATACTGTATGAAATCAAGCACTTTTCCAATACACAACAGTCTATTTTTAGCAACTGTCTAATTCTTTGGAAACAAGATCATTTTACACAGTTACTGTAAGTCAGACAGGGAGTCTGTTTGTGGCGATGCTGAGATGAGACATTTAAGTGGAATGTGTGTTCCAGTGCACTACACTCGTCACTGACTCTAATAACGTGTTCTAATAACCAGGGCTGGACTGGGACAAAAAATCGGTTTTTGGCCCAGGCGGCCCACACCCACCGTGATTGGTCAAACACATTCCTTGCAGACAGTCCTCTTAAAATATGTGTACATTCTATGATATGAGTTGCCTAGTGTTCTGTGTTCATGTGATAGTTTTGGATCCTTCAAGAGGGGTCTCAAGATTTATCTGTTGATCTTACACTTAAATAATTCATTCATTCGAGTTATGATTTGTATATTTATGGTATTTTAATTACTTTTTATTATTGATATTTTATCCTATATTGCCATTATTGTTATTATTACTATTTTGCTTAATATTGGCTTAGCAATTTTAAAAACAGTTTACTGTTAACCACTGTAAGATTCATATTTTGTCGTATTGGACACAAGTGCCTGCTAAATACAATAACCATAACCATAACCCTTACCAAAAGCTACAATAAAGCTGAGAGTAGTATATGCCCTGGAAAAGAGCATCAATACAAGAGAAGCTAATTAAGCCATTCAAGGAACACTTGATGCTTGTATCAGTTATGATTTGTATATTTATGGTATTTTAATTACTTTTTATTATTGATATTTTATCCTATATTGCCATTATTGTTATTATTACTATTTTGCTTAATATTGGCTTAGCAATTTTAAAAACAGTTTACTGTTAACCACTGTAAGATTCATATTTTGTCGTATTGGACACAAGTGCCTGCTAAATACAATAACCATAACCATAACCCTTACCAAAAGCTACAATAAAGCTGAGAGTAGTATATGCCCTGGAAAAGAGCATCAATACAAGAGAAGCTAATTAAGCCATTCAAGGAACACTTGATGCTTGTATCAACACTGATTTTATAGATCACACAGACTTTTCAGCTACCCAACAGGCTAACCGCTAGCATTTCCAATGTAAGCTTAAACAGTTAGGTTACCTGACAGCCACTAACTTCAGTGTTACTGCCAAACTGCTTGTTGTCGTTATGACGTGACACACACACACACACACACACACACACACACACACACACACACACACACACACACACACACACACTCTCCTCGGCTTCTTCCCTGTCATGATGCTGTTTCTGCCACCTCTCCTCCTTCCTCTACTTCAGGTAATGCTGATGTTGAAGCAGCTACTATAGCCCCAAACATTTTGAGGAATCTGCCTGTAGATTCTTAATCTTTTTCTCCCGTAATTTCTCTGCACCTCCCTTGCACTTTGGTGGTCGTTTGTCCATTTTAACGTGGATGCTAAACTTCCAGCATAACTATTACAGCTCGTGTCTCAGGGCCGGGAGGGGAAGGGAGTTCCTGGATTTGATTGGGTCAAGCCAGTGCCAATAAAGACAATTACCCAATGGGCCGCTGTGAGTTATTTGTGGGCCATCCCTAGCAAAAAATAAAAAAGCTAAAAAAATGCCAGATGGCCAGTCCAGCCCTGCTAATAACACAAAAACGCTGATGTTCATTCCTGTTATTTGATATTAAGTTGACCTCCTGGAATATTTACAACATGTGCTTTTGATAGATTCACTCACAATCTCCAAAAGCCAGTTTAGGTTAGGTAACACCTAACCTAAACTAACACCAGATATCTGTTCATGTGTTCTATTTCCCACGATCACAGCAAAAGCCTTGGCGAACCTCACATGTGGATTCCTCCCAGTTCTCTAAGTTAACAAAAAACTGCTTCTAATGTGTGAAGAAGATATTTAACTTGCTTTTTATGCTCTTTATGCTTTTGATGTTTTTTTAAACACTTTGAATTGCCTTGTTGCTAAAATGTGCAACATAAATACACTTGCCTTGCCTTGCTCTATGTGCCCAGAGAGGTCAGGAGGTCAGGTTCAGCTACAGAGCAGCTCATTCCTCAACTTTGTGATCTCCATCCTGCAAAAGGACACATCAGCAGACTTGCTCTTATGGAGACTTCCCAAAATTGAAACATGTCGCACATCTCTTCTCCAGTACACCAGGATTTATTCGACATTTCTTTTTTAGAAATTTACAACAGAAATATAAATGACCATAAATACAAAATGTACATTATCCACCGCGCAAGAGGATTGTGATTGGTTTAAATAATAAAAAATGCCAATAAACCAGAGCATGATTTCCTCCCATCCCAGAATGCTATGTGGAGTAGCCAGCCTCCTCCATTGCGCTTTGGAGGAGGGTCTGGCAAAGCGAGACTAGGTTGACCATAACACATCCATCTTTTAACTAAATATCCTGTTGTTTCCAAATAATCCTATTTGAGAGAGAGGGCTTCAGGTCTAGTTACTCATATACAATAACCCTCTCTAGGTTAAAATTCCCAACTTAGAAATCAAGAGCTCTTCCCTCTTCAGGAGAAACTTCTCTAAGTCATCCTTTGCCAGAGATAACATCTCAATTTCTGTATATTAGTAGGAAGAGACTGGATGATTCATTTTATAAAAGAAATGTGCTGCAACTGGATAGATCTCTTTTTACACCACTACTTTTATCTTCTGCTATTCTTTGTTTGATTTCATTCCACCTTCTACTACTCCACTACATCTCAGAGGAAACTGTACTTTTCTTATGAAATATGATGATACGTTCTAAATTACTATCCAACAGTATTTACTGTATAATTACATCTGAAACCATTAGTCAAGTGACAGAAAATCTATTGGCAACTATTTTGATAATTGTTTGAGTCGTTTCATGCCAAACCTTTTTCATGGTTCCAGCTTGAAGTGTGGACTATTGGTTTGAGAAAACAAGCATTGTAAAAATGTCACTTTGGGCTCTGGGTAATTGTGCGGCATGTATCACTATTTTCTGATTTATACAAACCAGACAATCAATAAATTAATGTAATGAAAATAATCATTTGTTGCAGTCCTATACAAAATAGTTTTAAAAAACTAGCTCCAACTCAACCAACTCCAGCAATACAATGGTGGTTACACATTATTGCATGAGTATAATATCTAATGATGTATTATATTGAATGAATGAATGAATGATTTTTTTTATCGGTCATAACCAAAGGGTAGGGTCAGAAGCTTCAGCTCATATAACTCCCCCCCTTGTCACATTTTAAAAACAAATTAAAACATGCCTACATCTACCTACATACATACATACCCACAAACATACATACAGACATACATACATATACCCATTAAGGGTCAGTGCTTTTATATATATGTATATATGTATGTATATATATATATATATATATATATATATATATATATATATATATATATATATATATATATATATATATATATATATATATATATATATATATATATATATATATATATATATATATATATATATATATATATATATATATATTACAATTGCCATCATTAAGGTAAATAATATAATTAATGATGACAACCATAATGGTAATGATGTTTATCATCATCAACATGATTATCCACCTTCACGCACAATAGTACTCAATTTCTATACTTATCTAGTATCATGTCTTTAAACCCTTTTTTAAATTTAAAAACATTCCCAATATGTTTTAATTCCCTTGGCAATGCGTTCCGTAACTTCACGCCCTTATATATTATGATACTATACAACCATTTCTGCAAACCTTTACTTTTGGTATTTAATTAAAAAAAAATCTGATTATGTGTTTTTCAAGAATGTTTTTAATCCTTTAAGAAACTTTTGTTTAACTAGAAAATGCATTTCCTGCAGAAAATAATTGTGAATGCTGAAAAGCTAAATTGCCAAAGCTAAACTGGATTGCAGGCATAATTGTGTAAGAAGAAGGTGAAGTGGTAAGAATAGTTAAAAAAAGTGGAAATGGTTTTACAGTTTTTTTCGATTGCTAAACAACAGTGGGCACAACTAGAGTCACATGTGCAAAACTCTAACTACAGTCTGCACATCAGCAGTTCATGTGGACCAAACTCTAGTTCATTTTTCATTGCTTGAACACAGTTTTCAGAACTCTACACACTTATCCCATGACTTTAACCACAACGTGCACAACACTGTAGATTTACAGCACTTTGTTCAAATGCTAACACACTGCTGTCAAAACTGTTATCCACACATTCAAAACAGAATAGCCTAGATTTCAGTCTGGTGCCTATCAAACACTGCTGATTGCAATTTTAGCTGAACGCCTAAGTAGGTGTCTTATTTTAGACTAGTTAGTGAACATATACGGCACATGGCTTTTAAAATTATAGGGGGTGTGGGGGAACGATCACCCCAAGAGCTATTTGATGCTTCAATTCTAAATCATGCCAAGAAAATTGTGAGAGACGATACACATATCTTGAATGACAATTTTAAATTATTACCTTCGGGAAGGAGGTACAGGGTCTTGATGTGCAGGTCTAATCGACTAAAAAACTCCTTTGTTCCTAATGCAATCAAGGCGCTAAATAGAAATGAAATACTGTGAACTGCCTTCTTGTGCTTTTTTTTTTTTTTTTTTTTTTTTTTTTTTTTAATTCAATTCAATTTCAATTCAATTCAATTTTATTTATAGTATCAAATCATAACAAAAGTTATCTCGAGACACTTTACAGATAGAGTAGGTCTAGACCACACTCTATAAATTCCAAAACCCCAACAATTACAGTAATTCCCTCAAGAGCAAGCATTAGTAGTGGCTATTGCGACAGTGGCAAGAAAAAACTCCCTTTTAGGAAGAAACCTCGGCAGACCCAGACTCTTGGTAGGCGGTGTCTGACGGGCCGGTTGGGGGCGTGATGAACAGTGGTGATAATAGTCACATTAGAAGTCACATTGACTTCGAAGGTTATCGTGGAAGTTCATGTCATAGCAGGGCACATCGTGTCATACTGAGTAGTGCAGTCTCCTATACCGGATCCTGACTACTCTGTGCGTATGAACATCACAGCAGGGCGTTGGGGATGTAACGTGGCGCTGCAGAGCACGGGTGGAGGCTGCGGATGCAGCAGGACGCAGCAGGATGCGGCCGGAAATGCAGAGAATCGCAGAGCATAGCTCTGCGAAGAAGAAATATAAGGACTCCGGGAGTAAACTCCCCAGAGCTAGATTAGTAACAAGCATTTCTGGGACAGGATGCATACAAAAGTAACAAGTAGAGATGAGAGAGCAGCTCAGTGTGTCTTAGGGAGGAACAGCCTCCCCGGCAGTCTAGAATTGTAATAGCATAACTTAAGAGAGGCAGGTTAAAGAGAGGTGCCTGGTCGGGCTAGAACTCCCCCCAACCGGATCGGGCTGTACTGGCCTGCCTCCCTCTACTCTCGCTCGATTATTAATTATACAGTATAGAAAAAATAATGGATGCTGTATTGTGTGAATGATTTATTATTATTGTGTTTTTACGTATTTGATCATGTGTTTTTATGTACTTTGATCGTGTTGCTTTGCATGACTAGACTATGCACGGTGTCCAAGACAAATTTCCCAGTGATGGGACTAATAAAGTATAAAGTAAGTATTTATACAGAGAAAGCTCAGAAAGCCTTTTTTTGTATACAAACACGAAATAAGAATGAAAGAATTCTACACTATACCGTTTGAGAGAAACAGGTAAAAGAGCAAAGATACCAATATGTCCAGGTAAGATGTCTGAGGTTATGTAGCTATAAAAAAAGTGAAAAACACTATATCTTTACAATAGTAAAACTGCATTCTTACTGTTTTTCAGAAAGTAATGGCGGTGAAAGCAATAAAAACACCACATTCATTTTTATTTAGAGATGATGCAGACATCCAATGTGATGAAGAAAACTTGCCACATGATGCTGGAGCGAGGCAGGATTAGTCACACTATTCTTTGGTACTGTTACGTATGTACCTTTAGTTTTTTTTCCCCAGTAATTCCATAAATTACTAGAGACAAAATATTAAATTGAAGAAAACTGCTGATTTTCATTCCTTCTTTTTTACCTTACGTAAAAATTGGTATGCTATACAATCTATATTTTGTCCTTAAATAAACTATTGAGTAGTGTAAAAGTCACTCAAATTGTTCAAACTGTAAAGATGAAAAAGTTTGTAATTTCTGTATTGGTGTTTGACGCTAGTGTTTTTACCCTCAGTGTGTTCTGAGTGACAGTGTGTGTTATCTCAGTGAGGCTTGTGCATAGTGTTTGGCTGCACTGAGCCTGTTTTGCAGGTGATGTGAACTGTTTAGCTCAGGTGACTGTAGGTAGTGCAGACTGTAGTTTGAGTTTTGCACATGTGACTCCAGTTGTGCCCACTGTTGTTTAGCAATCGGAAAAAACTGTAATTAGTACAAATTTCATTGAAATTTTGAATAATACCAATAATGTATTTAACAAAAGTGGAATATTTTAAGGTTTTTAAAAAAAAGAAAAGTCATAGTATAGCATGTCAAAAAGTCATAGTATAGGTTTGTCAAAAACAGTGATAGTCATATTATAGCATGTCAAAAAAACTAATGATAAAATCATTGACATATACATAGTATAGTATGTCGAAAAAAGTCATAAAGGTCATAGTATAGAATGTTTAAAAAAGTGACAAAAAAAAGTCATAGTATCGAAAGTTGTTTTCTTATGTTGAAAAAAGTGATGAAGTCAGTATAGTATATTCAAAATTGTCATAATATAGTGTGTTGAAAAAATTGTCAAAAAGTCATAGTATAGCATTTCGAAAAAGCAATTAAAAAGTGGTATGGTATGTCAAAAAAAGGCAAAGTATAGTATGTCGAAAAAAATCATAGTGTAGTTTTTCGAACAAAGTCATAGTATAATGTCGAAAAATGTCATTAAATAGTCACAGTATAGTATGACGAAAAAAGTCATAAAAAAGTTTGTGTAATATTATGGAAAAAAGTCATAGTATAGAAAAAGGCAAAGTATAGTATGACAAAAAAAAGTGATAACAAAGTCTGTGTAGTATATGGAAAAAAGTCATAGTGTAGAAAAAGGTAAAGTATAGTATGTCGAAAAAAGTCATAGAATATTACGTTGGAAAAAGTAATAAAAAAGTCATAGCAGAATATGTCGAAAAAAAAGTCATAAAAAGCCATTTGACATACAAATAGTATGTCGAAAAAGTCATGGTATAATATGTCGAAAACGGTGACACACCTTCAGTCGCACACTCACACACACTCACACACACACACACACACACACACACACAGTAAAAAGCAATAAAGGAATGGAAGATTGTCTCCATGCAGTTGTATTCAGCTTACATCTGTGAGCTTTGAGTCTTAATCTAAACAAATCATTCTTATTGTCATGCTTGCAGTCCCAGAATGATACATAGATTACATGTTTGGGTGGGGAGATAGGGAACTAGTGCACCATCACAGTGCGTACCAGGTGCCCTGTTTTAGTTGGTTGAGCAGTGTTAGGACTAAGGGATAAAGGAGTGCTAGTACTGTTTTTTCCTCCAACTTGGCACCCTAAAGCGCCTTCCAAAGCCATTAAAAAGTCAAAGTGTAGTATGTCCAAAAAGTTCATAGTATAGTATGTTGAAAAAAGTCATAGGAAAACGTAATAAAAAAGTCACGGTATAGTAATTGTATTGTATGTCGATAAAGTCATGGTATAATATGTTGAAAACGGTCATTGTATTAGCCTGGTTGACACCAGACCCTTCTCAGTTGTAAATGAAAGTAGAGCAAATCTCAAATTTGCCGGAAATTTGTCAGGGTTTTCCCAGGCTAGAAGTTTTGAGGTCCAATATACTATGTGAAAGAGACAAATGTGCATAACCCATAAACTTGTCAGTTTAGATAGCTCAGAGTAATAAGAGAATGATTGGAAGACAGAAGGTTGAGTCTTCAAATCTTATCAAGTCAAGTCTTTTGTAAGTTTTGAGGGCCAATATACTAGGTGAAAGAGACAAATATGCCAAAAACATAGCTTTTGTGTCAGGTCAGGTAGCTTAGAGTGATAAGAGAATAATTGTAAGACATACGGTTGAGTGTTCAAATCCTACAGGTTGCAATTAGTTCAAGGGCTACCTTACAGGAATGAAGAATACAAATAGTTGTTGAGAAAAGATGTGTTTCTTTGTTTGACTTTTTTATCACTTTTTTAAACACATCATACTATACATTTTTTATTACTTTTTTCGAAATGCTATGCTATGACTTTTTATTGCTTTTTCGACATGCTATATTATTACTTTTTATCACTTTTTTCAACATACTATACTATGACTTTTTTATTATGTTTCAACATACTATACTATCACTTTTTTATTGTTTTTTTGACATAATATACATTTTTCAACTTGCTATACTATGACTTTTTTTTGTAAATTGTATTGACATACTATACTATGACTTTTACATCACTTCTTTCAACATAGGCCTACTATAATGACTTCTTTTATCACTTTTTGATATGCTTTACTATGACTTTTTTCGACATTCTATACTATGACTTTTTTATCTATTTTTTCTACATACTATATAACTTTTTTCAAGATTCTATACTATGACTTCTTTTATCACTTTTTTTGATGTGCTATAATATGACATTTTTTGGCCCTTTTTTTCAACATGCTATACTATGACTTTTTTATCACTTTTTTTGAGATGCGATACTGTGACTTTTTTCAACATACCATACTATAACTTTTTTATCACTTTTTTGACATACTATACTATGAATCTTTTATCACTTTTTTCAACATACTATAGTATGACTTCTTTTATCACTTTTTTCAACATACAGTACTATAGTATGACTTCTTTTATCACGTTTTTTGATATGCTATACTATGACTTTTTTCGACATTCTATACTATGACTTTTTTATCACTTTTTTCAATATGACTTATTAATCTATTTTTTCTACAAACTATACTTTTTTTATCACTTTTTCAACATACTATACTATGACTTTTTTAACACTTTTTCAAAATACTATACTTTTTTTAATCACTTTTTTGACATATGATACTATGAATTTTTAATGAAAACATAAACTTAGTGTAAGGTCAGATAGCTTTTCGGGTCAGTTGTTCAAAGGTAATCTGATCGGATTTTGGTTATCGGATTGGATCATCTTGAAAATGGGTTGTTCCAAAGGGAAAGAAGGAATCTGAAATCAGATTAGATCATGGAATCCAATCCTAGTTTTAATCTGGATCAAACCTTCAGTTTGTGTTGTTCAAAATTTATCAGTAGTATTTGGATAACTTTGATCCAAAAAAAAAGGGTTATCCTGATCCCAACAGGGGGTAGGATTTCAAGGTGGATTCCAGGAAGAAAATGTAGTAAAACTTTAAAATTGGTCAAATTATATATTATATATAATAAAATTTGTATCATTTAGTGTATACTTTTATTTATATTTTGCACTTGACTTGTGTAACCGTTGTAACGGGGATAAAGTAGATGAAGTAGACATAGGCTACCAATTAAGCTATTTAGTATAGTAAAGAAAAAAATAAAATAAAAATGATCTTGTCCCCATGTCTAAACGAGAAACTGAAAGAGCAGAAGTACAGAGGCATATTACCTGATCCTGAATAGCAAAAAATGGGATTTTCAAATCCAGATCATTTTGATCCAGGTTAAATGTTTTGAACAACTGGCCCATGGTGATATGACAATGATTGGAAGACAGAAAGTTGTGTGTTCAAATTTTACATGTTTCAGGAAGATTTTAGTCAATGTGAAAGAGACAAATATGCCAAAAACTTTGTGTCAGGTCTAGTAGCTTAGAGTTATAAGAGAATCATTGGAAGACAGAATGTTGAGTGTTCAAATCCTATAGGGTAGAAGTTGCTCAAGAACTACCTTAGTGGATTAAGTATTAAGTAATACAAATAGGTGTAGAGAAACTTGTGTTTGTGTTAATTTCCATCCCATCCTATGGTTTTAGAGAGATAAATGCACTTTTTGACACATATACTACGACTCTTTTCCCACTTTTTTTTGACATGCTATAATATGACTTTTTTCAACATGCTATACTATGATTTTTTTACAAAAAACATTAACTTTGTGTCAGGTCAGATAGCTTGATAAGACAATGATTGGAAGACAGAAGGTGTAGTATTCAAATCCTATAGGGTACAATTAGTTTCAAAACCTATGTTACAGGAATGTAGAATACAAATAGATGTATAGAAAAGTTGTTTTCCTGTTAGTCTCTATCCCAATCTGTTATTTTGGAGAGATAAATGCACTTTTTGACATACTATATTTTTTTTTTACTTTATTTCGACATGCTATACTATGACTTTTTATCCCTTTTTCGACATGCTATACTATGACTTTTTATCACTGTTTTTGATTTATTATACTATGAGTTTTTTTATCACTTTTTTCAACATGCTATACTATGACTTTTTCAACATACTATACTATGACTTTTTTAATCACATTTTCAACATACTTTTACTATGATTCATTTATCGCTTTGTCGACATACTATGCTATGACTTTTTTATCACTTTTTTCGACATCTCATACTATGACTTTTTCGACATACTATACTATGTATTTTATATAAATTTTTCTGTCATATGATACTATGATTTTTTATCACTGTTTTTGATTTATTATACTATGAGTTTTTTTATCACTTTTTTCAACATGCTATACTATGACTTTTTCAACATACTATACTATGACTTTTTTAATCACATTTTCAACATACTATACTATGATTTTTTTATCGCTTTGTCGACATACTATACTGTGACTTCTTTTATCACTTTTTTTGATATGCCATACTATGACTTTTTACGACTTACTATACTATGACTTTTTTCAACATGCTCTACTATCTCTTTTTTATCACTTTTTACAACATGCTATACTATGACTATTTTTGACAGACTATACTATGACTTTTTTATCACTTTTTTGGACATACTCTACTACGACTTTTTTATCACTTTTTTTGATATGCTATACTATGAATTCTTTCGGCATCTATGCTATGACTTTTTTTAATCACTTATTTCGACATAATATACTGAATTTTTTATCACTTTTTTCTACATGCCAAACAATGCCTTTTTTCAACATGCTATACTATGACTTTTTAATGGCTTGTTTTAATATACTGTGATATGACTTTTTTCAACATTCTCTGTTTGATATCACTGTGGCTCAGTGGTTAATTTGCTCCAAATACCACTAGCAATTAGAAACTACACAGCTAGGTTCAATTCCCAGTAAGTTTTTTTTCGACATATCTATCAATGACTTTTTCATTACTTTTTCGACATACTATACTATACTATAACTGTTTTTGACATACTATACTTTGACTTGTTTCACGTTTGATATACTATACAATTACTTTTTCATCGCTATTTTCGACATACAATACTATGACTTTTTTCTATTTATTATACTATGACTTTCTATGACTTATATACATATTATATATATTATATTATATTCTTATAGACATTATATCAATATAGCATATTATGACTTTTTAATGGCTTTTTTTCAACATACTGTGTGCTATGACTGTTTTCAATTGCAACTGTTGGGTGTCACAGCGGCTCAGTGGTTAACACCACTTCAAATGGCTCCAGCAGGAAGTATAAATATCCAGGTTCGACTCCCAGTATAGAATTTTTTGACATACTATACAATGACATTTTCATAACTTTTTTCGATATACTATACTATGACTGTTTTATCACTTTTTGACATTCTATACTATGACTTTTTTCGAAATGCTATACTATCACTTTTTTGATATACTATATTATCACTTTTTTATCACTTTTTTTATCATTCTGTACTAGGACTTTTTTCGACATACTATACTAGGACTTTTTAATGGCTTGTTTTAATATACTGTGCTATGACTTTTTTCAACATTCTCTGTTTGATATCACTGTGGCTCAGCGGTTAATTTGCTCCAAATACCACTAGCAATTAGAAACTGCACAACTAGGTTCAATTCCCAGTAAGTTTTTTTTCGACATATCTATCAATTACTTTTTCATTACTTTTTCGACATACTATACTATACTATAACTATTTTTGACATACTATACTTTGACTTGTTTCACGTTTGATATACTATACAATTACTTTTTTTGACCCACTATACTATGCCTTTTTCATGAAATTTTCCCACAAACTATACTATGACTTTTTTATTACACTATACTTTGACTTTTATATGACTATTACTTTTCGACATACCTTTACTTTGACTTTTCTTTTCAAAAAACTTTAAAATATTCCACTTTTGTTTAATACATTATTGGTATTATTCAACATTTCAATGAAATTCATACTAATTAAAACCATTCCCACATTTCCAACTATTCTCACAACTTTGCCTTCTTCTTACGAAAATCCAGTTTAGCTTTGGCAATTTAGCTTTATAGCATTCACAAGCATTTTCTGCAGGAAATACATTCTCTAGATGCCACTAAAAATTGAAGCTAGTTTGTAGATGCTGTGCTGTGGCTGCCCACAGCTGCCCCTAAATAGGTAAAATGGGTGGAAATCTGACAATGGTGGCATCACTGAATTGTAACATGATTTATAAAGTTATTCTCAATCCTTAAACTTTTTTTGGATTAAAAGTGTCCCACTGAAGGTTCAATAATATTGAACCGGGGTAAAGTCACAGAGGCTGATTAATGCCAGAGAAAACACAAACAACATTATGGATAAGTGTGTGGCTTTATTTAATCAGCTTGTATTCTGCCATTACTCTGTTGCCGTTAATTATTCACATTTACCAGTCAGTGTGAATCTCCCAGTACATGACGGCAAGACAGTAAACGGCAGTACACAATGTTGTAACTGTGTTTTCTCAGGGTAATTGCTTTATTATTAAGGGAAATAAGATTAACATAGTGATTAAATGATCTATTGGGCTTTTCATCTAATGTCCTATGTAAATTAAACATCTAAACATAAAGTCTAAACATCCAGAGAGGGAAGAAAATGCAGCCAAACTAAGGACTCCGATAATAATAATAAAAATGGGACAGATCTAAACCATTTGATTTAAAACACTTAATTAGCTGTGGTCAAAAGTGTGTACATTCAGGGGCGCCTGGCTAGCTCACATGGTTGAGCTTGTGCCCCCATGTACAGAGGCTCAGTCCTTGCCGCAGCAGCCACAGGTTCAATTCCAACCTTTGGCCCTTTGCTGCATGTCATTCCCCCATCTCTCTCCCATTTCATAAAGTCAACAAAGGCCTAAAAAATGCCCATACATTTAAACAGCAGCAATCAAATAAACATATATAAAATCACAGGAAACAATAAGCATTGCATCTTTTATTAATTAACTTAGATTTAACTATAAATTTGTGATTTCCTACTTTCCCTGTGCATGTATTGTATTGATTGCTGCACAGGAAAAGCAACTATTACTTTCTTAATTTGTATTGGGTAAAAGGCAGGTGTTGTTGCTGAAGTCTGCCTCTAGGTTGCAGTGTTGAATTATGATTTCAAGTTCACTTTTGAAGTCTGTTTCTGTTTTTTTTTTTTTTTTTCCAGATTATTCAAGTGTTCATCCACTTGGAAAATACTCATTGTGTAAACTGGTAATCCAATCACTGATAGGCTGTGTTATCAACACTCAAAACAAGTAAATTACAGTTTTGTCTCAATAGATGTCTTCAAAGATATAACACACCTTCAAAGTGTGGATTGTGGAAGACAATCTTTGAAGATGACACTCTGAATGACAAGAGAACATATTAAACCGCCACTATGATGAATTCTAGTTTTTAATTTCGTCTTTTATGTTTTTAAATTTGGCGCAGGAGTTAATTTGACTGGACTGCATCTTTAATAGGCTTCAATAGTGCTTTGTCACTTGAAAATATCACAGGGAATTGGGTTCCCCAGACACAGAGTCTAATCCTAGACTCAAAATCATCCTCAGTCGCTGTCTGTCAATGACAGGGAACTTAGTGTGGTTCAACAAGAAAACTGTAGGTGTGTGAGACTTCAGACCAGGAGGCAAGAATCACCATTTAAAGGCTGTTAAATAGCACTCGTGAGCAATTTTCTGAACTCACCTTTCAATACAAGCCTCTTTACAGTATGAGTCCAGGAAACCACATGCTTTGATTTACATTGATCTTGGTCACTCGATTGATTAGACTGTTAATTAACCACTTTGATTGTTAATTGCCTTTGGGCTATATAGATCCAATGTGGATAGTGAAGATGATTGTTTTTGGGTGAGTTAGTCAGCTTTTTAATTTGTCACTGGACGTGGACATAAACACATTTGTTACTTACAGTTACCCGAATGGTATCCCGCTTTAACAGCTCAAAAAACTGTTTAGCTTGATACTTCATGACTTTTCCTAATTGTATGAGAATTACTTATAAACATAATTTTGAACTGATAATATATTTAAGAAGTCCGTAATGGAAAGTCATGTATCACTCCTGTTTTGGGTCTTAGAGACATCAGCTGTAAAACCTGGTTAAATATAATGAATTTTCATAGTGCTCTATATCTTTGCTTTTAGTTGACAGTATGTTTAATGCAGCATTGTCCTCCCAAATCCTAACTATAGTAAGTCTGTTTGGCTTTCTGTTTTATAACAGTTTGTTCAGAAGAGGTCTGATGGGGAGTGAGACCTCCATAACTTCTATGTCAGGTAACAAACTGTAAATGTTTTGTCTCTAAAATATTTTTTGCCAAACAAAAGGAAGATATACAGTAGATGTGTTCATATACCATATACAAAATTAAATATCTACTTATTTTATGTAAAAACAATACTTTATGGTAATTTATGTATTTTGTTACCCTCATCAAATGTGCAAGCCCATAGTTTGTAGCAAAGTGACTTCAATACTTTTCCACATATTGGGTTTTAAAAGGATCAGAAAAAAGAAATACAGGTTAAAAAAAACAGAATTTCCCATTATTATTATTATTATTATTATTATTATTATTATTTTTACACATACAGCAATGGGGTCTTTGGGACCCTGAACAAGATGGAAGATTTGGACATGGTGAAAAGGCACCTGCAATTCGATTTCCACTACACAAGTGGCATTTGGCAAAATATCGACAGTTGGAAGATTCCATATGACTTACTGAAGTGCATTATTTTGGCCTTATTATAATTCCAGATACTGAAAGTAGTTCTTTCTGCAGTGCTGCTGAGGAGGCAAAAAGGTAAGACTGCATCTCTCCACACACTTACCTCTCTGTCTGCTCCAAGGACAGATGGCCAGACACACATCTCATCCCAGACAGAATAAGAAAAGAGAGAAATTCAATCACAAACTACCCCCTCCAACACCCCCAACCCCATTTCCCAATATCCCCCCACTCCCCCTTTATCATTTTCTCTCATTCTTTTTTCATCTTTCTAAGTCGCTTCATTTCAGATGCATTCATACATTTCCAATATCTTTATGTATGAGTCTGTCCCCCTCCCTCCTCCACACCTCCCCTTGCCCCTTCCTTCCCTCTCCCCTATTTTCTATCTTACTCTTTCTTTCTTTTCCTCCCATCCTCACCTCTTTCTATACCTTCCTTCTTTCTTTCTTTCTCCCTTTTTCCCTATCTTCCTCCTTTCTTCCCTCCCTACATCCCATTACTGTAATCCATCACTCTTCCATCAGCCACCATGCAAACAGGCCTTCTGGTTCCCATAGCAACAACCTCCGGCCTGGCAGTGCGCAGCCCCTCTCTGATTGGCTGGCAGGGTCTAGGCTGTCTCAGTCTGTCTGGGAGATGTGGTAATTGGCTGAGAAGTCATACACACACATGCACACACACACATGCACACACACACACACACACACACACACACACACACACACACACACACACACACACACACACATACATACATTACATACACATAGTACAGTATTCACACATTGACATACACATACACACAAATGCATGCACACATAAAAACACACTTGTGCTTACTCTGGGCCTAAATAAATATACATACACATATTCTATTGGGTATTGAGTGGAAAACACACACACAAAAACACACACACAATGCATAAACATCCTCAGAGATATGAAAGGGAGACTGGGGTCAGAGTAATGAAGCTCATAAGAAGACGGGGGCTCTAGGCTGTGTGTGCTCTACTGTATGAGTAGTATGTAGTATGAGTATCTAGTAGTATGAGTATGTGTGTGAAAGTGCACGTTTGTGTGCATGCATGTCTGAGAGTGTGTGGGTTTCTGTATGCACAGGATGGTGGGGGTTGGGGTGTAGTGTAGGATTTTGGATATGGTTGGAGCTCTGCCAAAAGATGGATGGAGGAATTGGTTTTTGCAGAGTATATTGTTAAAAATACCTATATTCCCCCAAGGAACCAAGTGTGCACTAGTTTTCCGATGTCTGGCTTCTGGAAGGAAGCAGGGAAGGGAAAAAATGAAATTGTTGATCAGCCTGACTTCACCCTGCTGCTGTTGCTCAGCCAGGTCTGGCCAACACAGCAGCTATGATGAATGTCTCATCTCCAGGAATACATCACAAATAGCAAAACTGTACCTGCCCTGAATAGTAAAGTGTATTCTCTTCTGCAGTGTTGTTCGAAAAACAATTGCGGACAATGGGGCTCCTTTTTTCAGGCAAGCTACAGAAGCAAAACAATGCTGTCCCTTAATCTTTTTTTCAATTCATAGCCAATTTGTTCCATTGTAAAACACATGAAAAAATGAAAGGTTCTAGTGAATGTGTTTTTTGTTTAAATTGGAAATGATAATTAGCCATTCAGGTTTGAAAGCTGACTTTGAACACACTGATTTCATAGATTGTTATCTGCAGTGAAAAGAGAAAGAAATCGTTGGTGTTGGCCTAAGCTCCTAGCCCAAAAGTATAACTGCATGTAAGGGAAGAATTGTGTCAGCTAGAAAGTCCTCACGTCCTGATTTTAAAAAGAAGTTAAACAGACTAGTAACAATACAGACAACCAGACGAGCAGACAGACAGACTGACTGCTGTCCTAAAACACGCAAATATTCGGTGATTTACATCACAGGAACAAGAGCAGATAAATGCACAAATACACACATGCAATGACAACACAAAAGTAGAAGTCATTTTTCAATCTCATCTTTTTAATGGAAAAAATGAGTTGAGGGAAGAGAGAAAAACTGGGTAAATTGAGAAAGTCGGATGAATTTTACAGAGAATGACTGACAGCAGTGATGACAGCAATGTGGTCACAGTCCACATTTCAAAGCATTCCCAGGTACCAGACAGAGAAAGAGAAAGAGAGAGAGAGAGAGAGAGAGAGAGAGAGAGAGAGAGAGAGAGAGAGAGGGGGGGATGGGAGTGGGGGATAAAAAAGGCCAAGAAGATTTCATCTTCCTCTCAAGGTAAAAAATCCAAATTAAAAACCCATCTTTATCCAGTGTTGTTTACAACAGACAATCACATTGAAAAAATGTAAAGATTAAAAATAAAAAGAGCACCCGCACTCACACACATACATACTTACAATTACTTTCTTATTTTTGGGAAATGAAAAAAAAAGTGCAAGCAAGATCACAGAATGACAATTTACAAGAGAGGCCTAGAGTGGCCCAAAGTCTCAACCCTCTGGCCGACCCACCCCAACAGCCTAAAATAGGGGGACATTGGGTTAATGGCGTCAACTTGAGGCCTAGAGGTTTCTGGTGCAGCTTCTTTTGTTTTTTACCCCTGAACCCACATCATCAACACAACCTTGGTTTGTCCATTTTTACAAAGGGAAGGCTCAAGTTTCATTTAATAATCACACTGATACCCACCCTTCCAAAACCCCAACATGGCTTCCCCACCCTCCCCAGATAGTACAATCAAAATGAGTTTGACTCCACCATCCTTCTCCTATTAAGTGCCAGGAAAGCTACCAATATAAAGGCTTTGCAGTCACCATCGACATCATCATCACCATCCATCTACCAAACAAACGTTTCTATTATCGATTAATGATCATCATCAACATCCATTTCATCCTCAAAATACTTCCACTAAAACACACTTCAACTCTAGATGTCAGCTCTGATTGGTTAATGGAAATACACATTTTTTGATTGGATACTATTGGTTTTGTTGGTATACACAACACTGACTTAACACACTGTAGAATGCCACAGCATTCTTCTTTATCCAAGTGCATTTTGTGAAATGTGTACACTCAAGTACACTGTTGTCAACTGTACTCATTACAATCCTCTAGCAGTGCTGTACCATGCAAGTGGTTCCACTGAGAAGAAAATGTCTGCAAAATAATAATAATTCACTATTTTGGTTTGTAAAATAAGTGGTTATACACACACATACAGACACACACACATACATGTACACACAGATGCATAAACACACTTGGGGAGCATATGCAGCCACGCTGTGCAAAATGACAGAGATTACAAAACCAAACAAGGAAACAAACATGAAATGCACATAAATTAAAGGTTATTTTCTCATCATCATTTCATCGTTTAAAAAATCAATACTGACAATATCAAAATATGAAATCAGAAACATTTCAGGTGGCATTCATGCATCAGTGGAGTCACATTGAATTGAGGGGTAGCACAGTATTTGCACCTAATGTCTTTCTGTATCAGATGGCAAACACAATTACAGTTCAGGTGTGTTCTCACAAGCCATCTGATCTTGAGAGTTTCCATTTAGAGACATGATGCAGCATTAAAATGAGTTGTTCATTCAAATCAAAACCAACCGGGTTTTGTCCTGTTTCATACTTTGATATGTACACAAGAATATGAAATAATGTATGAAATGGCAATTTTTTGCCACTATTTACAGCTATTGTCTTCAAACTTAAACCTCACACATCATTGGATGGATGCCTTCTCTATACTATCAAATCATTCAGAAATGTTGAAAACATCCTCCTAAATCAGCACTTCAGCTATCTTGTAATGTGCCCATAAAAGTTGCCTTGAGAAGTTCGGTCAAACTGATTGAGGAAAACATAATGGGCCTTTGGGTTGAAAAGAAAAAAGAGATTTATTTCAACTCGGTCTTCAAACGCTGATGTATTATACTGGAGTCCAACGTGCAGAGCAGATTTTTTTTAAACAAAATTTCTTTCAAAGTTTCACACTCACAAAACCTCATGTTTTGCAGGACACAAAGGTGCTAAAAAAACTTTCACTTGGAAACAGAGCTGGCAAGCTAGCATGCTAATTTAACTTGTGACTTTAACGCCAATCACTTCACTTATACTTTAGCCTTTTGGTACCCTCGCCAAGCCCAAAGATACAAAATTATGTTATTAAAGCTTATGTATGTTGCTCGAGTTTGTTAGCCAGTGTCAAACAGAAAGCAATGTACTTAGTCATATTTAGGTGATACAATGACTGTGTAGATCTAAATATACAGTTGAGAAGTGGATTAAGTTACAGGAGTGGTTTGGTGTCTATTCAAAGCCACCGTTCAAGGCGGGTGTTGAGTGTTTGATCCCACAAGGCCATATTTTGGGTGTTAAGCTAGTACCAAAGAACTTAGTCTCTTTGCTAACATAAAATCAATTACCCTCGACACAGTCAGTGTATTGTGGTGATATTTATCCAAGATGTGTTGTTCTAAATGTCATGTAGTAAAATTAGGGTTGTGGGAGAAAATAGAGGAAAAACAGACAAAAAAGTATCATGCGTAGGGATAAATCAAATGCAGATGTTACTATGAAGTTCATTTTAACTGGCATTATATTTGGCAAGGAGATCATGACTTTTTAGATCTTCATGTTTAGGATTTGAACTTGATATTGAGAAATTGTTTGACATTTTAGGAAATACACTTATTGACGATATTGCCAGGACACGGTTAGTGTAGCTTAGCATTGAGACTGGAAGCAGGGAAAACAGCTAGCCTGGCTCTGTAAAAAGGTAACAAAATCCACCTACATTACCTGCACCTAAAGGTGTCTTGTCTATATCTCATCTATTTAATCTGTACAAAAACCAAAGGGTATAAGTGACAACTTATGGTTTTACGAGGGGTTATGTGCCAGACCATTTCTTGATGGGAACAGTGACTTTTTGCCAAGAAATAGACTGGCACATAACTCCCCATAAACCCATAACTTGTATTTTTTACACTTTGACTTTCATTTCTATTGCCCAAAATGTCAAAATACGTCTCAGGACTTCAGTGCCAAGCCTTGAGACTTGTGACTTGTGACTTGCAAAACAATAACTTTGTCCCACTTTTGAACAGGAAAATGCTTAATTTCCTTACATTCACATTACCATCATGGTACTCAAATCCTCTAACAGAACCACCTAGCATGGAGCTGGCTACAATTACTGTAGTGCTCAGATAAACTCACTCAAACAGACACACAGGCACACACAGAGTTTAAAACACACCCAGTTTGGCCAAAATAGTTCATATCACAAACACATTATTGCGAATTAAGTGTGCTTTCTTTTCAATTTCAATTAAAAGTCTTTAAAACAATTAAAATAACATGCAAATGAAAAGAAATTAAATAAAAAACGAATCATAAAAAAAGACGTTGCCTCGGCATATGGGCCAGACAAAGTTCTGCATTGTCCACACATCAATCCTACATTCTTAACACACGGAATAATACACACCAAGCACCAGGAGCATTTCAGTCTCACATTGGCTTCACAGTCATTGTTTCATAGAAGGGAAGGGTGATTAAAGGTCAGATAAAGGATTTGTGAGAGATGCAAAGGCTAAATTGTCATTTTTTATTACACTGTTTGATCAGAGATAGCTGAGTAGAGAAAAATGCATCTCTTCTCTCATCTGAGGATCACATCCGAACACTAAAACCTTCAGTGTCAAAATCAAAATGCATCATTAATTTGTGAAAACCCCATGCAAGGAGAGAGGATGAAGTGAGGTCGAAGATGGTCTGAGTTCTCATTGTTTGCCAGTGAGGGGGGTTTTGAAGAGTGCGTAGATAGCGAATCAGTCTGAATTCTGTACAATTCACTCCCCTTTGAAACTGCACAGGGCAGCGAGCCCTGCAGACAAATAGCGGAGCAGAGTTCAACATCCCAGCTCTGCTGTACAGGGTAAAGGACAGAGGGAGAAAATGAAATTTTGGTTAGGTGTATATTTCACAGTTGGCTAACATTGAAACCTACTGTTCCATGATTATCCAGGGTCTTCCAAGCCCTGTCCTCGGTCTAACATCTATCCATCTTATTAATTCTCACTCACTACTTGACTGAGTTGCAGCTGAAGATCATTAGGGCTCTTCCGAGGGCCCTTAAGAGGGTTCCTGTGGCGTAGTATGCCTCTGAAGTGCCCTTGGCAGGCTGGAGTGTGTGTCTTGCTAGCAAACGTATTGCCAGCAGATGAATTCCTCTGTTGAAACAAAGCAGGAAAAGGTGGTGGGGGTTCAGGTCAAGCATTAGGGAATGTGAGTCACACAAAAAGACGGAGGTTGGTTTGCCGCTGGAGAGACGTTCAAGAATGGGTGCAGCTCTGTGGGTGCTGTGTGCTCAGTTGTGTCAAAGGTCATTGGGACGGATTGTAGAGGAAGTGTAGTAGATCAGAAGAGGAGGGGGGCAGCTGAGGCACAGAAAGGGGCGACGAAGAAGTGGTTTGGGAGAGGATGAAGGGCCAAGAGGATGAGGCGCAGCTCCGCAGATTAAGTGAGGGTGATGTAGGCTGAGGCCTTCTCCTTCAGTTGTCTCAGACACAGATGACAGCTCCAGCTCCCTGTACCACACACACACACACACACACACACACACACACACACACACACACACACACACACACACACACACACACACACACACACACACACACACACACACACACACACACACACACACACACACACACACACAGCACATCACAGATCGAAAGTCCAATCACTGCTATTGTAAAGCCTTGTAGATTAATCCCTCATTTCAGACAGAGCGTTAAGTAATACTGTAAATTAAAGCTCCATGTTAAAACACCACATGCTGCGCCTGTGGATTGCGGATGTAGGGGTTTTGACAACTAGTTAGGTTTGGATTTGAGCATGCGATTTGTGACATTTATTAAACCTTTAACTTGATGCTAAAGTGCAGCTCTCAGTGTACCCTGCTTTACTGTATTATGCCTGAAGGTGTTCTGTGAGCATTAAGCACAGTATGTTTAAAAATATATGTTTACATCCATGTGAGAGCTCAGTCAGGTCTCTTCTTGAGCGTAAACCTAAAATAACTGACTGAATTTTAAAAAATGTTTCCTGTAAATCAAATGTGTTGCATGAGTGGGCAGAGCATGACACTGTTAGTTAGTGTTGAACACAAGTGCCACCGCTACTGTATGTTCAGCCAAATGACACTTTTGCCATGGAAACAGAATATATTTTCTACTACTCATTTCCATGACAACGCCATCAAACATCCTTAGGCAGCAATCTTGTATGTGTAGTAGGCAAATGAGTTTCATTTGAATAGATGTAACCAGCTCCTTTTCTGTGATCATAGCCACACTATCAGGGCATTTGCAGACTCAGATGTTCCCACAAAGAGATGCAGATTCATAAGGAGTCCTGCAGGTTAAATTCTTGTTATGCTTTCACTGCCTAAAAGAGATAGTCTGACTAGTTTGACCGCAAGTTTCATGCTCCTCACTGTGATTGTCTCCCCACCTACAGTAGACAATAGGCAGTGACATAATTCTGTACAAACAAAAATGTTCTCAGATGACTTTTCTTGGGCTGTGCACTTTGACCAAATATAGGTTCAGGTTCAGAAGTCCTTGATATAAACACTTTTGAGAACTCCAGGTATGCAGTGAATCTCATGAATATAATGCTTGTATTTTGTTTTATTGTTGTACATACCCTCTGGTGGTTCAGACATGGGAGGGCTCAGACAGTACATGTGATAGCCTCTGTCACAATCATCACAGAACAACAGCTGATCCTGGAACAGATGAGAATAGTAACATTAACATATGTTATTATATGGCAGCAGATTTGAAAGGACACAAGAGCATGAATTTATATGAAAATATAAATTTAGGATTAAAATAGCATTTATTCCTTGTTGAGATCTATTTATCTTTGAAATTCTCTCATGGAGTCGGTTTCATCCCAGTGGGACCAAATGGGCAATATAGCCCAGTGGTCAACCTTCAGCCTGAGGGATCAAACCTTCATGCACTCAGAGCACTGGCCTAAAGGTTAGAGAAGTGAGCTTGGGAGGTCGCTGGTTCAATCCCCAGACCGGCAGGATAAAATCTGGGTGGGGAAAGTGAAAGAGCAGCGCTTGTCCCTCCCTCATTACCACCACTGAGGTTCCCTTGAGCAAAGCCATTAACCCTAACTGCTCCAGTGGAGCTCAGTGGCCAGCAGATCAGACTTGGTGGTTGTACTGGGCAGCTTCAAGGTATGAATGTGTAACTGTGTGAATGTGACAGGTTGTTGTTGCAAATGAGAAATTGTTCTCAATCAACTTACCTGGATAAATAAATATTTAAAAAAAAATGTCTGTCTGTAGCAATTAGCTCCTGGATCACTGTTCAAAACGTGTATTCCTTCAAAGATAAATATCAGTATCCTAAACTTGCTCTACCTAAAAGACTGTATACAACCAGTTTTCCAGTATGTATGTCCAGTTTAGTATTGTGTGTGTGTGTGTGTGTGTGTGTGTGTGTGTGTGCGCAGCAACATGTGTTCAGAGTTAACATGTAGTATAAAGTAAGATCCTACGTCATTTTCAGAGGTGCCACACAGACTGCAGGACTTGCACTCGATGCACTGCCAGCGATAAGTCCTCACCGCAGCCGTCATGTTGACTGTGAACTGCAGACAGGATGGGTGGCCTGAGTGCACACAGACACACACACCCACGCGCACACACACATACACAAGCACACAAGCCGACACAACATTTTTCACCATTGCTTTTTGTCATCCATCTACCCATTCTATCTATCCGTCAGTTTGTTTGCTTCATATGGATACTTTATTTGAGGGGGAATTCGACAGTGGTGTTACAGATGTGAAAATTGCATTAGCCAAAATAATTTTTGAACAGCATTTTTCCTGTATTTACATTAAAAATGTATCAAAATCATCTCAGAAAAAAATCTATCATAAGCTTACTTTTGTTACAGATGTAACATAAAAACCATCTGATCTTTTCCATTGTAGTCCACTTCTCTGCCATTCAAAATGTTTTCTATCTCTCTTCTACGGTGGCCCTGAAAGTGCAAACCATGACAGCAAATCCCACAATGCGACAGCAAATCCCACAACGCGACAGCACATGCCACAAAACGACACCATTTCGCCACAACACACCAGCATTTTGCCACAACACAACGGCATTTTGCCAAATAGCATTTCACCACAACTCAACAGCATATCACCACAACACAACAGCATTTTGCCACAACATGACAGCTGAAACTGAAAAGGTAGGTATATATTGGACACTGATCCTCGTCCTGATTGGTCTGTAATTTACAAATGGGTCCGTGTATGTTTTGATAGTTTGTTTTTTTTAATTTTCATTTCAATTCAAAAACGAATGAATGAAAATGTAAGCCAATTTCAAAAACTTAAAAACGACAAAACCAAACTGAAAAACATTTTGATAGTTTGTTTAAGAAAACCAAACGCAAAAAAACAGTCTGATCTGGGTTTTTAGCAAATTTCTATTTTCTTTTCTCTGTTTGAAGAATGACATTATGAGAGGAGGGTGAGGTGACGTGGAAGTAAAATATTTCAAAATAAAAGCCAAGCATTTAGAATGGCCATTCTGCAACATCCTCTCGTAATGTCACTTTTCAACAGAGAAAAGAAAAAATGTTTTTTTGCATTTGGTTTTCTTAAACAAACTATCAAAACATTTTGTAAATGACAGACAGTGCAACCAATCAGGACGAGGATCAGTGTCCAACATGTACCTACCCTTTCCGTTTCAGTCTTACTAATGCTGTCGCATTAGCGTTCTGGCGAATTGCTGTCGAATTGCTGTCGTGTTGTGGCAAATTGCTGTCATGTTTTGCCGAAATGCTGTTGTGTTGTGGCGAATTGCTGTCGGATTGTGGCATTTGCTGCCGGGGTGTGGGATTTGCTGTCTCATTGTGGCATTTGCTGCCGTGGTTTGCACTTTAGGGCCACCGTACTCTTCTTACCCATTATTACAGTTTGTCCTGGTACTTGCCGTTACATGATCACGACAATAGAAATATTGTTATGTCATCCTTGTTTCCCTACTTTCATTGTGGGTGTTCTTTGTGAGTGGTTATAAAGAAGAGGACCATACCAATGTTTTGCATGCTGCAGCCCATTCACTACAAATCACGTACATCTTTTGAGTTCTGCTTTTTTATTTTTCAGATGAAAAAAATGTATATACAGTACATGCAATCAAGTAATAAGTACACAAATTCTGCACCATCAACTGCAATCTATGCATGTATACAAATAACCACAATATACAAGCACATCCCAAAACAAAAACAAAGGGACTTATAATGGGAAAGAAAACAATACAACCATATTTAAAAAAATCATACTTGAACTCTACTCTGATAAGATTTACTGTTGGCCATTTACAACCACAATACATACTAAACGAGGTCATTCTCTCACAAACTTGCAGCACATGGGACACGGTCTCAAGAAGATGAAATCGACAATGGTTTATATCACATTTGTAAAGTAGGTTGTTGTATAACAAGCCAGGGTTAAAAGAAATGCAGCAGACAAGGTTTGAAACAATTTTGGGTTTTTTGGTCAGACAATGACATCACACCAAGATTAGTGTACATCTTATAAAAGCCATTCATATTTTAATGCAAATGAATATCTTTGTTTGACTGTGATCAATGTGACATGACCATCTCAAATAAAAACAAGTGCCAGACTCAAGTTAATTTCTGACCTTGAAAACAATATTTTGACAATACATGCCAGAGTGATTTTGCACATCTGACTGCAGAACATGTATATTCATATTTATTGCATATACTGGGAATTTGTTAAATATCTAAAATTGTAACTCATGTGATTCATCTATTTGACTTGGTATTGTACAAAACTTTACAAAATCCCAAATCTTGTTCCCAAATATATTTATAGTGTTATCACTCACTCTATAAGGTTTTTAAGTGGATTTAAATTCTTGGCACTTTTACACCTCTTAAGCAGCAATAGAAGTGTGTTTTATGAATGAGAAATTCTTAGCACATTTTTACAATTATAGCCACTGTTTTCCAAAGCATGTCATATTGTTTATGACGTTTTAATGTGTTTTCTACCTCTTAGGCAGCCAAGGGTTTGTATTCCTTTCCATACAGAAGCAAAATCAACGTACAGAGAATAATTTAAGAAAATGCAAAACATCACAGTGAAGTTCATGTATGTTTTTATTTTTTATAAGTTATGTTACTGAATGGGAATGCAGCGCAGACAAATTAACCTGCACTTACAACTACTACAATATAAGTTAAACAAATAAAACCAGGCATGAATTTAATTTTAAGTATGGTGGCCTTTAAGGACAATAAGTCCCCAAAGTAACACCTCTAATTATTGTATGTGTACGGTTTTGTATTTGAATTTTTATGTGGAGAACCTCCAATAACGTATATTTCGTATGTATGTATTTTGTCCTTCAGGGCCACCATACAAATGGCCATCTGGGGCAATTTTCAAGTCGCTGCAAATTGCTTTTAAAAATGCAGTAAGTAATGTAAACCACTAGCTGCTTGCACGGTGAGAAAATACCTCAAAAATCTAAAACATTACAGCAAGGTTAAGTATACTGTACATGATTTTTAGCAAATGGGCTAAATCAAAACAAAAACACTGGTATGGTCCATCCATTTTAAGCAAAACAGGAATCAAAACTTGCATTTATTTATATAGTAAATATGAAATCTATACTCAACAAACAAAACACTTTAAAATTGTGCATCAACAGAGGACCGCCTTCCTCCTTCCAATCATCCCCTTCAGCGATGCCCTACCTGAGCGTCCACAGTCCGCACAGGAGATAAGGTCTTCAGGACAGCCAGTTTTCTTTGAGCCTCCGAGGCAGAAGTCGCAGTAGCCGTTGGCAATCACTGAACCGTCTGGTGCTTTTTTGGCTGGAAGAAGAAAAAAACAAGAGAAGCAGTTAAGTAAAACTGGGAATACAGTTTATTTCTGTCTGGGCTCTTAGAAAAGGGGGATGTAGGGCAAAGTTTACTCATAAGTCAGTGTAATGAAACGATGACCTAGAGTGAAAGAGCTGTATCAATCTCTAGACAGTTGAAAGTGGAAGACTGTTAAAGTAAGACCAACAGAGCGGCCATCACCTAGGTGTGCTGAGAAAGAGAAAATATCGTCGACAGAGTATTGTACTCTACTGACAGTAAGTGATTAGAGGTAAAATGTTGAGCTGTAAAACAAAGAAAAGGAAAGGAGATCTGTAGCTATGTCCCTGTTGCCAGACTGCACACCATCCCAAAAAGGCCCTGTCTATCTCTCACTCCTTTTTTCATCTGTTTGCTTTGGTAAAAACAAGCACTGTTGCAGGCCTGCGTTGGAGCCTGGGACTCACCAAACCCCGGCTCACCTAGGAAGTGGGAGATGGGGAGGCACAGATAGGGATGTGTGCCAGAAGCCCCTGGGGTTTGGTAAATATTTTCATGAGTGGAAGAGGAGGACGAAGAGGAGGAACTGAAGAAGTACGAGTGTGTGAGTAGGGATTTTGCCAGGACAGACCTGCCGTCATGCTGATCGCGGAGAGGCAAGTGCTCCACGTGAAGCCGTTTAATAATGATTATTAACAAGGGAGAATTTCCCCCTGCCTGCCTGAGTGCTGTATATATACGTGTGTGTATGCATTCACGTCTAACCCCCATCCCTCTGTCTGTCTGTCTGCCTGTCTGCCTCCTGCCAGTCTTACTGCTGTTGATTGCATAATCACTTTAATGGAAGCAATCACATAACCACCGCAGACTATTTTGTATGTGCGCTTTATTCTCTTAGATGTAACGCACTGGACAGGTCCTTCGCAATGACTCACCAGGCAGGACAGAGCAACAGTGAAAACAATAGCGTGGGTTACACACGCTCACACACATACATATAGACACGCACAGAAAGCCAGAAAGAAAGAAGATAAGCACAAACAGGCGACACAGACAGACAGACAGACAGACAGTGCTGCAGGGGTTACTGTGTATGTGTTCATATGAGAGACATAGAGAGGTCATTAATCCATCCATTTCAAGGTGGAGTCTTGTTTGGCCGGAAGGGGAGGGTTGTGAGTAGAGGGTGAATTTGATGGGAAAGAGGATGAGAAGGGAAGGAGGAGTGAGAAAGATTGGGTTTCTACTCCACAGGGTCTGGCTTTAATCCTCCGAGAATAATAATAAAAACTCTCTGATCAGGATGAGACACAGACAGACAGACAGACAGACAGACAGACAGACAGACAGACAGAGAACAGGGAGGGGAGGAAAATGATAAGCTGTACCTGCTACTGCAAATTTCAACAGTAGTGCGCTAAGCAGAAGGAAAAAAAAGCAAGAGGCTGTCATCCATACTGTGAGAATGTAACTGCATAGGACTTTACTGCTTTACATTATGTGGTGCAATGACGAATAACAATGCAACTACTGTATCAGCACTGAATATAAATAATAATCAAATGTACTTCAAATAGACTCAAGGATTTTACAGTGCTACAGATTTACTAAATGTGAGATTAAACATTTTTGTATTTACTGAATTGAGTGGGTTGTCTTGACCATGGCTATAGACACTGTCTAGTACCTGAAATTCACAATGTATTATTTCAACACAGATAGCTCCATCCTCATAATTCTCAGTAATCTCCTTTTCCAGTGATAATATGAGATCTTGCTGGCATCAGCTTTTTCAAATTTTCAAAGTTTCATTATAGAAAAAAAAACACCTGCAAATAATCAGGCCCTGTGCTGGTAAAGGTTAGGCAAATATAGCCTGGCTTATTTTTCTCCCTTTATTAAAAATCATCAGAAAGTCAGTGTGGTCTGAAATTATTATTGAATTATATATAAGCAAGTCAGAGGAAGATTATCATTATTATTATTATTATTATTAGTAGTAGTAGTAGTAGTAGTAGTAGTAGTGCTAGTAGTGGTATTAGTATTGTTATTATTATTATTATTATTATTATTATTATAGTAGTAGGAGTAGTTTGTAAGTAGGCTATAAATGTCAATTGGTCAAATGAACAAAACACATCATGACTTCCAATATATTCTTTAACTTCTCCTGTCCATCAAACTATTATTAGGTCCAGCTCCATTGAAATAGTATTACATTTTACTTTTATCCAAAATAAGTATAAGTAATAGTATAACATGTATTAGTTTAACACATCCCAAAATGTAGTCCCTATCATTTTGTATACAATACATAACGCTAGCAGTCTGTGGTGTATAGTGCCCTCAAGAATTACAGTAGTACAATGCAATGGAAAAAAGTAGTGTACATGTTATGGACACTAAACCTGTCAGTGATAAAACAAAATGATTATAATTAATAAGTGTCTGAAATCTAAATTTGCTGCTCACTGACTGTTAAAGTGATGGTTTGGAGTAATTTCACCCTAGGGTCCTTTGCACCATGACCTCGAGCCAAACAACCCCCCAGAAGTTTTTTCACCTGGATCGAACATTGGGAGAGTTAGTGTTATCAGCTGAATAGCTTAGTGCAGGCGCTAATGGATCCACCTGTGTATTTCTTAAGTTACCCCACTAATAATGCCCAAAATGATACCAAACTTCTACAGTAGTACAAATAGGTTATGTACTCATAAAACGATGGATTGGAAAGTAAGACAACCTTAGGGACGTCTACAAATTACAACACCAAAAAGAGATACAACAAAAGTATTTATTAATTTAACTTATTTTTTAAAAGTAAGTCCTGTAGTACAAATAGCAAGAGAGAAGTTATAATTGAGGTAAGTTTGGAGACACTACCTTATTTAATCATTAAATTAATAAATATTTTTGTATTTCTCTTTTCTGTGTTGTAATTTGTAGACGTCCCTAAGCACTCCTTATTGCCGGTAGCAGTAGCAGCAGAGAGCAGAAGCCAGCAGGCAAGTGTTATTTAAATAAACTACTGGTGTACTTACAAACTTTCCAACCTATCTGTACCACTGTAGAAGTTTGGTATCATTTTGGGCATTATTAGTAGGGTAACTTACGAAATACACAGATGGATCCATTAGCGCCTGCACTAAGCTATTCAGCTGATAACACTAACTCTCCCAATGTTCGATCCAGGTGAAGAAAGCTTCTGGGGGGTTGTTTGGCTCGAGGTCATGGTGCAAAGGACCCTAGGTTGAAATTACTCCGAACCATCACTTTAAGTGTCTATTATATAGGGAGCCACTATCCTCGGGCCCAGGCCGGACTCTTGACTCTTGACTTTTTTTTTTTTTTTTTTTTTTTTAAAGCCTAATTGGGTGGGGAGAAAGCTATGCCATAATCAGAAATATTATAAATATATATAGGCTATATAAAAGTAACAAATGTGTACAAAAGTTAGGCTGCAGCTACAAAATGCAACACGTGTCATGCACGGAGTCTCCCCTCTACTCACACGCATCACACCGGGCCTGCTGTGCTGAATAAACAAACAGCGCAGTTTACATGCTTCATCCTTGTTGCATTATTCTAAACAGATTTCTGCAGTTCAAACAACTCGGAATTGTAGTTGAGAACGTCAGTTATAACGGCCCACGTGTTAAAAAAGTGTCAATTTAAATCGGGCTCGGGCTCATAATTACAGTTAATGTGTCGGGCCGGGCTTGATTTTTTGGGCCGATCTAAGATCTAGTAGTGATTGAGTGAAGGCAGTCACTTTGGACACAGCCCAGGTATAATGTTTACCATGGTCACCTTCATGGAGTGTTAGCATGCTAACATTTAGCACTGAACAAAGTACAGCAGAGTTCTGCAGATTTGGTCAAAAACAAACATACATACATTCAATTTCAGAGCTGATGGTGACCCTAGATGAAAAGTTAAAGGATCACAAAATGTGTTACAATTCATTCTGAGGGGGTATTACAGTAATGTAAGCCTATGTACCAAATATCATGGCATCCAATAGTTGGATAGAACATATAGGACCAAAGTGGAGGACCGATTAGCCACACTGGCTGAAGAGCATTGAACCATATGCGCAAACTGTATGAAGAAGTCTTGCTCCATATAAATAAGAAACAGAATACAGGCGATGAAGAATGATACTGGATGAGCATAAACTGTATTTTATTTTTTTTTAAGAACAACAGAGCCAGATGTTTATTGAGTCCAGCAGAAGGACATATAAAGCTGCAGAGACATGTGGCGTGCAGCCCTGGAGCCAACGCAAACACGTTTTTGTCTTCTTGTTCTGGTCGAATAAATTCCTTTTATCTTGGCTGCTTTTATTTGGGCTCACTGCTGCTGATTGGGCCTCACAATCCCTGGTGGGATAAACTAGACAGGCACACATGTTGATATTCACACACATCCAGGCTACATTTTATCTGTGTATGTGTGCTACAGTTAGGTGTATGTGTGTGTCTGTTTGCCTTTGTATTCGTGCCTGTGTGCATGCATGTGTGTGTGTGTGTGTGTGTGTGTGTGTGTGTGTGTGTGTGTGTGTGTGTGTGTGTGTGTGTGTGCGAGCACGCGTGCGTGCATGCGTGCGCGTGTGCTTGCTAGACCCCAGAGAGTGAATCAGCAGGTCCTGACGCATGCGAGTGAGTCGGGGCTGCCCGCTGGCCTGCCTGCATGGAGGAAAAAACTCCATCAATGATTAAACGCCTGCGGCCATGTTTCAGAAGCTGCCTGCAACCACAGACACGCCATCACCAGCAAAGAGAGGGAGGGAGGGGTAAGGACATTGAGAGAGAATAAAGAGGAGTGAGCTAATGAGCCAAAATAAAACAGATATAAGCCAGGTTGAGAAAAAAATGAGAGCTTGAAGAAAGATGGCACAAGTCAGGTAGTTCATTTTTCTTCCTCTTCCTCCTAACCCCCTCGCTAGTTTTTACCTCTCCTGCTTTTCCTCTCTGTCTCTAAATCTTTACCACCTTTAGCCACCCTCCTCCTCTCTTTTTCTTTTCTTACCTCCATATCTCCCTCCTTTACCTGGCCCTCCTTCCCTCTCCCTCTCCTCTCTCCCCTCCGCTCCTCTTCCAATTACCAGGAGGAGTATGAGCAGAATCGCACACTTCACAGCTTTCAAGTGTTGGAGAGAGAGATCCTCCTGGGAATTATCCCCCCCACAACATCTAACCCTTCCCCATCCTTCCTCCTTCTCTGCTTATAATTTCTCTCTCCCCCTGTCTCATTTTCTCTCCATTCCTCCTCCGTACCATGCTGTTCCTTCGTTACCTTGCATTGTTATTTCGCTCTCTTGCCTGCTTTTTTAATTGAAGTCTCTCTTCTTACTTTTAGCAAAATAATGTTATATTCTTACATTTTTCACTTTACTTTATCATGTTTTATGCATTATTTATGTATTCAGGGATTTGAGGAAGAACTTCTTAAAAACAAACTTGACTACGATGCAAAGTTTAACTAGTCAATATGAGGTTAATCATGTTTTTTGTGTGTAAGTAAAAACAAAAGTGAAGAAAAAGATGGAAATACGTGAAATTATCTTAACCCTTTGTGAATATTGATGATCTGATAAGAAAAACATTTCTTTCAGAGCAAGAAATCTAAGACAAAAAGAGATAAACTATGAGAAAGTACAGGACCAAAGAAATTAAGAAGTCGTGACCTGACCAGTCTGTATCCTAATCGTGGCATTGTCCCCCATTTTCTCCCTAAATTATGTCCCTTTCTGTCTACCTCTCTACCTCCTTCTCTTCCTCTCTCCCCTCCATCTCCCTCCCAGACTTTGACCTGGAATTAATACCACAGCCCGACTCTGGCTGGTCGATAATCTCATCCTCTGGCCGGCCACAGTGGAAGCCTCATCAACTTAGTGCCTCCATCCAAAAGGAATTACCTCTGCCACCACAAACATACAAACAAATAGGACTACCTGTTGACTTTTCTCACTTTTTCTTTCACCTGACTTTTTACCTTTTGTCTGCCAGCTCCTTGTTTTGATAGCATATTGCTGTAAAGCATATGAACCAATTGCATGTGATTTGCTTGAATTGATTGAGGTGATTTATTGTTGTCGTCCTATTTTCTACATTTCTTCAGTTATATTCCATTATGTTGTGTAGATACACACATAGGTAAGCTCAGCCATTACTGTAACAAAGAAACACAAGTTGTCATGGCTACCATCATCACAAAAAACTTGATTCAATCAAGGCTGAGGTTAAGATAGGGATTAACAAGCGACGGTTGGGTGTTTTCACAGTGTATCTGTTATCCGAAGGCAACAAACACTCCTGTACTGCAGTAGCAGACGGGAGAAAGAAGTGAGGATGAGGAGGAGGTGCATAGGTGGAGGAAGAAGAGAATAAGGAGGAGGCAGGGAAGGATTTCAAGAATGAATGAGGCAAAAGAGGAAAGAGAAAAAGAGAGGGAAGAAGAGGAGGAGGAGGAGGAGGAGGAGGAGGAGGAGGAAGAAGCACAAAGGGGAAAGAAGGAAGGGAGGCACAAAAAGTGGCTCCTGTTGTATCGGAGCAGCGGTGTGTGAAAACACACACTCTGCACTCCTGTCGCCTCTCTGCTTAATGAGGAGAGCCTCTCAGGAGTATAGCGCATTCGCGCACACGCTCGCGCACACACACACACACGCTCGCGCGCACACACACACACACACACACACACACACACACACACACACACACACACACAACCCCCCACACACACACACACACACACACACACACACACACACACACACACATATACATACACTCAAAGATTTACAACCAAGTCTTTGCATAATAACTTTTGCCGTCCAGTCGCAGTCCCATCCCCCACTTGCTCTCTTTAACATGATAAATGAGTCCCTGTAACCCTCGTCCAGTCACACACACCCACACACATGCACACCCATAGTTACAGTCACAGAAATCGCATATATTTAACAAGAAACAAAAGGATAAACAAATATAAAAAGCCCATACATGTACATTCACACAGACTTAATAGCCCAAATGCTAACAATGCAGACAAGTAGGCAGAGATGCAGTCAGATGGAAACCGTCAGTCACAGATGAAAAGTCAGTGGCTTCCATTCTCTCCCTCTCTCTCTCTCTCTTTCTCTCTCTCATCCTCTTTGCACTTTCATGCGTTCTCATTATTGCTGCAGCTCTCTCTGCCTCTGATTCGATCTCTTCTCTGCGCTTCATTGTGCTTCATCTTTTCACTTCCCTTTCCTTATTTGGTCTCTATCTATTTTTTTTCTTCTCTCTGCTTTACTTTCAAAGAGGAAATTGGAACTCTTTCCTGCAATCCATCTTTTGTCACACTAATGCCTGCACCGGTGCTATGCTGTATTTTCTTTGTTTTCCCCCATTTCTGCTCCTTTTCCATCCCTGCACCCTCCAAACCTACCCCACCTCTCACCCTTACACACACACACACACACACACACACACTAGAAGTACTACTTTCACTCATGTCCAGTCAGCAGGTTGCATAACTCTCAGCGCTTTGTGGGTCTGGATGCATGCATTTGTGTGTGTGTGTGTGTGTGTGTGTGTGTGTGTGTGTGTGTGTGTGTGTGTGTGTGTGTGTGTGTGTGTGTGTGCAATGTGAGCTTGTGTGCAGAGATGACATTGCAAAGTAAGGAGGACAGAGGCAGTTTTGGTGCATAATAAAACTTGATCTATGGCTGCTTTGCAATCACACTGACCCGCAGAAACAGAAAAACACACACACAAGTACACACACATACACATAGACACAGAGTACGTCAGGCTCTGCAGTCTGCAAATATGTGCACATTTAGCATAGACACACATGCCAATACATCACACAGACACACTAACTCCCCCATTAATCATGCATTTAAAGAAATCACACACAGACACAAATACACACAGCCTATACATATGTGTGCCTACTTTGTGCACATGTACTCACATTTGCTGCACACACTTAAAAAGAGCCACTTAGCCAGTGCAGGCTTGTGTCCCTGTCGATGAAGAGTTAAAATGCAAAAAATTAATCCTATTTTGTTCCAGGGAGAGAACCGGCTGGGAATGTGACTTTGAAATCCAGTTTGAATTGTGCCCAACCTCACATGGTCCACTATACTGTGTCAGCCCTGTACACGTGTCAAAATGGACCAGCTGGCCTAAAACAAAACATGAGCATACAAAGGAGAATTTGTATTGTTTCAAATCACATATGGACTTTTTGTATTATAGTAGAAATAATTTATGAATACGGCATCTATGAAACTGTTGCACTGTTGATTTTTATTCTCTCCTCTTCTCTTTGTTGTTTTTACAGTAACAGTTACAGTCAGTCGTAGACACACACAACAACCAGACAGACAGAGATGGATTGTGGGTGAGGGTGTATTTGGAGTGGGAGGAGGGTAGGTGTGGGAGCTTATCCAAACGTGGCCAAGACAACTGAGTAACACAAAACAACCAGCCGGCAAGGCAAGCCACAGCACCACATGTAAAGACAGAATACCAAATGAAGCAGACTCCGATATTACCCTGCCTTCACCACTCCAACTGTCTGGGGGAATCTATATGATGAATCATGAAGAGGTTTTTTTGCATAACTCTGCTTTTCACTCTGCTTCTGTCTTTGTCTGTTTTCTCTCTCTCTTCCTATTCTTTATGTTATTCTTAATGAACTCCTCTGTGCACCCACTGCTCCCTCTCTCTCTCTCTCTCTCTCTCTCTCTCTCTCTCTCTCTACTATACTTTATCTACTTCCATTCTTCTCTCTTTCTGTCTCCTCTCTTCCTCCCCTTTTCTATTCTCTCCATACCTCTCTTCCCTACCTTCTCTCTCTCTTTTCAATGTACATAACATTGTACTCTTTAGGAGGGAGCCCTGGCGGTATCTATGGCAACCAGATTGCTAGGCAACAGCCGTTTCTCCCTTCCTTTCCTGTGCCGTGTAGCAGCGGCAAGAATCAACAAATCAAAAGCAGAGGAGGAATGCCGGTATACATGAAAAGTTCAGAAGATATCCAGAAAGCATTGCATGTTCTCTATTTCCACATGTGCTGTCTTAACATGGAGAAATATTGCATATATTAACATAAAATCAATCTGTGTTTGCACTGGAAGACAGGAAATTAAAAGAATAGGCCTGCAAAATACAATTAAAAAAACCTTATGAAGGTTTTTCCTCTGAATGTGAAACACAAAGCCAGTTTTCCTGTTGTTGCTGTGCACATGCACATACAGACAAATAATAGGCAATGTAGGTATACATGCTCATTAACATACAATTATACTTTTGTGCACACACCACTGGAGCCCATTGGAAAGAAGTTTAAAAGTCATTAAACCAAGGCATTTTGGGCAATTTGGCAAGCTTTGGCATTTTCCACACTTCAAAATCAATCTTCGATATACATTTGAGAGAGAATGATAAAATAACAATCAGAATGTGGTGGTTTGTAAAGTATTGGTGGCAAACAGCATTAGATGCAGATAATTAACAGTTTACAAGACCCATTGAACTGACAAGTCCCAGTCCCTAGTCCCAGTTATGAAACACAGCTGTATCTGCCCAGTGACACGGTTATACATGGCAATGTAATAGCTAAAGCAAGAAACACAACAACTGGAATCTTACCACACTTCAAATCAAGAGAAAGACAAATAGATGTAGAAAGAGAGAAAAAGACAAAAAAGGCAGTGGTGCTCATATGGTGTGACAATACACACAGAGTGGGGAGTGGCGATTTTAGGTTCCTCACGTTATATATATTAGTTAATCAAAATTAGTCCTTCATTCCTCTGTTTGCAGACAGCGGGATGAGGACAAGGAGGCCATTTTGAGACACAAGGTCAAAAAACTGGAGAGGGGAAAAAACACAACAACCAACAATGGTGAGTAGGAAGAGAGGGACGCTGACCTTCAAAGGGCTCAATTACATGTCACACACACTCAAAGTTGGGCATGACTGCCCATACAGCACATTCACACAGCTCAGTGGCACACAGAAGCACAAACAGACACACACAGCTAAAGAAATGCACATGCATATGCGTGTGTGTGTGTGTGTGTGTGTGTGTGTGTGTGTGTGTGTGTGTGTGTGCGTTGTGTGAATTTTTAAGCACACACATTCAGGCACACACACTCAAAGCGTCCCTGCTGCTCAACACCGTAGGGCCGTCTGTCCGTCCAGATAAAGTGGCCTCTGAATCTCAGTTCTGATTTGAGTGGGGGGGATTTAATGACAACTATCCTCCCCCCTTCTCATTCTCCCTCTCCCTTCCCCTCTGTCTCTCTCTGTCTCTCTCTGTCTCTCTCTCTCTCTCTCTCTCTCTCTCTCTCTCATTCATTCACAGTTGCAGTTTCTCTCAGTCTGTGTCCTTGCAATCTATTTATCTTGTTCCTGCTATTTTTGCTCTATTTCACTACCCCTTTCTCATTTACCTATCTCTCTCTCTCTCTCTCTCTCTCTCTCTCTCTCTCTCTCTCTCTCTTTTCTCTTTCTCTCTTTTTCTCCACCAACAAAACCAATTTTCAGGTGGACACTGCAGGGCCGACCTCTAAAGTAAACATCCCCCTTATTCATCCACTTCTCCTCCTCCTCCTCATCTTCTTCTTCGTCTTCCCCCACCCCTCCCACCATCTCATCAATGCCAAAGGAGCCCCCACCCCACTTTCCTCTCCACCTCCAACCTTCTGTTTGGAGGAAAGGAAGTGAAGAAGAGTAAAAACAAAAAAACAACATTGTATGTGGTGCAGTCATGAATTTTAATGGGACTGCTAATTTTTAGTAAATACAGTACATCAGCTGAGATGCAGTAATATGGCGAGGTTTAGTGGTGTTGGTTGATTCTAGTGGTGATGATCATTGGGAGTGAAGTCATTTTAAGGAAGCCCAGAGCTGGATACTGGATGGAGCAAAACAGGAGATTATAGAAAATGAGAAGCAGAGAGGGGTGGGAAAGGAGAGGAGGGTTAAGTGAGGATGCAGAGCCAAAGAAGAAGAGGAAAGTGTTGAAAGATGGACGAAGAGAAAGAAAGGGAATAATCTCTCATTTATCAGATTGATGGAAAAACAGGGGGAGAGGATGGGGCTGGATAAGGTTCAGAAAAGACAGAAAAAGACACATTTTTGTCATAGAAGCAGCATGAATGTACATACTATGGTGTCTAGACGGCTTTTTGAGCCAGAATACAGCATCAATTATGCATACAGGGTTGTTCTCATTCGGGGGAGCTGTGTTAATATTATTACATATGTGGCAATATACCGAAGGGTGGAGGGGGGTGCAGTCTCTGCCATGACACTCAAATTGGGGAAAGCACACACACATTAACGCATGCACACTCACACGTATGAACACACTCACAGAGCCTTGCAAATGATGTGGACACACACATACACACCAAGCCAAAAGGCTAAGCTTCCTTTTTCATTTCAGCAGAGAAGATTGCATTTTCTGAGGATGTGTGTGTGTGTGTGTGTGTGTGTGTGTGTGTGTGTGTGTGTGTGTGTGTGTGTGTGTGTGTGTGTGTGTGTGTGTGTGTGTGTGTGATTACTGACTGTTTAGGAGGGAGTGATGGGGGATATTAAACGATTCAAATGCTGTCTCTCTTGCTCTCCTCCACTGGAGAGACCTAAGACTGCAGCATGGCCACACACAAACACACACACAGACACACACACATAAACACACAAATACTGGGCCAGTCTGTTCTGTCAGACAGGCCAATTTAAAAACACACACTGCCAATTAACTTAGAAGCAGCATAGTTTCAGTGTGGACATTGTTGTAGTGCAGCACACACATAATGTGGATTTGTATGTTTTTGTGTGTTTATCTGCATTCTATTTTGAGCAAATTACTTGTTTTAAGGCCGGGAGGAACAAAGAAAGTGGCAGAATAGTCTACGCTCTCTTTTCAAATGTCCACAGCTATTTCTCTCATTTTACTAACAATTACTGACCAAAACACGATCTCCTGCAGGATAAATGCATACTATTGTCCTTAAAATAAGTGCTTAAAAAGGAACAAAAGACGCAGACAGAAGATAACACCAAACAAAAACCACACACTGATAGAAAACTGGCCCTGTGGGGGAAAATAAATAGCCACAAGAAACAAAGGCTAGCAATTTGATTAATGTGGATGCTGTAGCTGACAAGAGGGGAGGTTTGAGGTCTGATTTATGACCCGTTCATAGAAACCTAAATATTTGCTTTACATGTTGTTCCCTAGCACTCTTATGGTACCCTGCTTATGGTAAACCTTTGTAGCCATGCAAAATGCAATCTTGGGATGCCTACCCACAGTACTGTTATGTATGCAGCACACTATCATTCAATGCTTTTTACTGCACGTGATTTTGGACAATCGTGCTCTACTGTACAAACCTGCAGGTTTTGCACGCTGCCCCTTTACAGCTTCAGGAAGTCTGCCAGAACTCAATAACTCTAACTTCCTGCAGTTCATCTTATTAAATATAAGTCAAAAGTCCCATAGGGAATGATGCGACCAATATTCAGTGAGAGTAAATGTCCCTGAGCCAGATGTATATGAGACATTTTTCATGATGGACAACTTGTCCAACACAGGTGTAAGTAAGTAAGTAATTAACATTTAGTGGCCACATTCCATTAATTGTTCCATGTAGTGCCAAGACATGGTTGATATATTCTGTCTTATTGGAGCAACAACATGGAATGAAGCCATCATCAATGTAGGAAGAAAAATGTGTAACTTCTATAAAATAATAAGCATGCAGATTGTGCCCTTTCTTCATAAGGAGATGGCACTTTCATGAACCTTGTGGTGCCTAATTGCCAGGGAATGTTCTTATTGGATGATTACATTCAATGACAATGTTTGTTTGTTTAACGTCCAATGCAAACACACTATGTTAAAAGCATTTTTGGGAGGGTATTCCACTATAGATTACTGAATACATGCCCAAAGAGGTCATTTGTAACATATTTCATTAGATTACCCAAATTATGTAACATATTCTTAATACTAAATTACTTTTGGAATACTTCAAAATCAGTTTGCTGAGCTCATTTGTCTGGGTCTTATATTTCCATGCTAAAAACATATTTCTTACAGTGTCCTGGCTGTGGGTCTCATCTGCCATTGATGTGTGGCAAGTGCACTGCGCATGCACAAATTGTTGTTGCACTTTTTTTTTTAAATGCGTGCTTCATATGAATTTTAGAGCAAATAAAAGAAAAACAAACTACAAGGGCATTTGAAGAGCACAGACCTTCGCCAAGGCCATGCCCTATCTCGCGATGTTAACGAAAGCGACAACATAATTTGTGTATCTACCCCATGATTTAGATATCCTCCAAAATGTAATGGGTTCTTCTTGGAAAATCAGGCCAGTAAGTTTTCCATAATCCTGCTGACAAACAAACCAACAAACAAACCAAACCAAAAACACAACCTCCTTGGCTGTGGTAATAAAGTAGTCTAATCCCTACAAGCAATCTATTTTTAAAGACATTAACTGTATTCAGAATACCACCAATTCAAACAGTAATTGTAAGAAATACAGTTACTCATATATTGTATTATAAAAACTTAATCCTGATACTTATATTAAGTGTATTACTGTAACTGTTAAGGTTAAGCAACAAAAACAACCAGTAAAGGTTAGAGAAAGATAATGGTTATAGTTAATAAAAACTAAACAAATATTGTAGCTCTGTCTCCTTCATGAAAATCTAAAATGCTATACCACAAACTCCATAGCCTTACTTTCTGCCTTGCTTCATATAAGACACACTACACCTACTATTGGAACTGAAGGTTGACACTGTACGTAAACCATGAGGTGTGGAAGTGTTCAATATGAGCTTCATTTGAAGGGGGATGAGGGGGGAAGCCATTCCTTGTTAGCAAAATGACCAAAATGCATGCCCCTTGTTAACTTGCCATCCCCCGCTCCATTCCCTAGTAGCAGAGAGAGTACAGGGTGCAAGTTAGAATATATGTGGGGGCCCTCCATGGCTCAGAAATATCAGCAGTCTAACTGTGCGGTGTATTGATAAATCCATGGCACTGTCCGTGGTGCTGAAGTAGCAGATGGATTTGTAATTGCAATTTATCTGATAGATAAACTGTATAGCTGGGGGGTATTAAAAATATAGAACAAGTGTCGTTAACGGGGCCGTTCGCTGGTAACAGATGATCGAAACGAACCGTCCAACCTGTGAGAAATGAACAAATGGTCTACTGTCTACATGCATACATCTGAAATATAGATGTAGAGGGACCTGGTAATTTCCCAGAGTGTATGTCTTTTTCACTGATAGTTATTTAGAGATGATGAGTGTTTGAAGAGAACTGATTGACGAGCTGTTTGTTCCCATCATTGAGATAATGTACCATGCTAACATTTGCTAATTAAACACAAAACACAATGTACTGCTGAGGCTGAGTGGAATGTCATTTGTTTTGTCAGTATTTGGTCATAAAACCGAGTATTTGGTCAAAAAAGAACCGACAAAATATAATTTGGGGACATTACTTTTTGTACAAAATGTAAGTGAAATCCATCCAATAGTTGTCAAGACATTTCACTCAAAAATATTAAGGTGACCTTCATGCTGGTGCTAAAGGAAACCTCAGGGGATCACCAAAGTCTTTAGTATTTATCCTCTGGGAACCATGAATGCCTGTACAAAATGTCATGGTCATTTATTTAATAGTTCTTAAGATATTTCAGTCTGGACCAAAGTCGTGGAACGCACAAACAACCAACATTGCAATTAATATATATAATATATGCTAGCACTGCTTAAATTACTTGTTTTTTATTGTATGATTAATTGTATGTATGAATGATATGTCACTTCATAACAAAACATCTGTTCCCCTGCATTTTTGCATCAAAATACATACCTACACTGTCTGTTGAAAGGTACACACTGTACAATAGATGTTGAAATATAAATGTAGGGTGTGATGGTAATTTACCAGAGTGTTTGACTGGTGTTTATTCACTGACAGTTTCTTAAGAGCGGATGAGTGTTGATTAAAGAGCTGTTTGTTCCCTCACTGAGATGATGTATCTTTGAAAGCAGCTGTTGAAACGGTCTGAACTGTTACATTAACTCAGATATAGCATGACTGATAGAAACACCAGAATGGGGTTCACCTTTACATTTTCAGAGTAAGAGAAATGCTGAACATTTTTGCTGTAATGTGAAGTGAGTACTTCAGTATGCTTGCCACCACTTGTCTTTACTACTGCATGTAAATAGTTATCTAATATTTTTCCTATGCATTATCATCAAGGCTGAGATCTATATGATTCTCTGTGCTTGTTGGCTGCTGATTCTGCATACTAACTGACTGTCAGACCTTTAACACAAGAGGTCTGACAGTGAATTTAGCCATGGGCTACAGAAGCAAAGACAGTGAAAGGTTAAATGCTACATTGTAAAAAAAAAAGCTAAAATTACCCTTGGCCTTGGAGATGGTCCAGTGGGGAAGGACACTGACTGACAACCCAAATTACCCTTGGGCTAAGTTAGCCTTGGGGCAACCATGCAAATATCCAGGTGTCCTGTGCAACCTAAATACACTTGGAGTCACGTATTCTGGCTATCAGCTATCAGATGTGTGACAATCAGCCTCCAACAGAGTAAAAACCCTTTTAATGCAGGAGACGCACATATGATGCAGGTCTACTCAATGCATGTTTGAGCTGTTTGTCCCCATTCATATTAGGGTTAATCCTTGTTGTCATTGTTTCTACAGAAGCTCCCATCTGCAACTGCAGCTACATAAACACATTACTGCAAAACAATAGAAATACCCAGAATTGCATTATGCCACTATCTATAAAGTTTACTCCACTTTCTCTCAGTCCTTTTGAGGCTTTTAGCTTGTTCACCAAAGCCAGTGTCAGACCTTTGTTTAACCCAGGTCGAGTTGTGTCAAGAAGCCAAGTCGGATGATTCATGGCGACCCATTTTTATCGACCGCAATCACAGTTTTAACCTGTGTCACTGCGTCAATCTGAAAAGCAAATTAATGAGAGCTGAGGAAGTCAGCCAAACTCAGTACTCCACTGGGATAAATCTTATCCTTCATCCACACAAGTGTACACTTTGGATTTGGCTCAGTCAGCACTGTAACTATCTATAATGCTGCAAGAGGAAATCTAGGACAATCAATAGTTCTTGATAATATTATGTTTTTTAAGGTTTGTTGAATGACCCTGAAACTGTTAAAACTAGAACACTCCACATGAAGTAAATAATGGATGATCATGGACAATTAAACAAGTATAAGTTTAATATTCAGACAGCAGACTCACGCTTATGGTTGTTCTTGCGCTGGAAGGGTAGTGTGTGTCGCTCCGAGTCTTCTTCTCCCTCTTCATCTGCCAGGTGTGTGTGAGTGTAATGGTAACTCAGCCCTGGGCGGTTTTTATAGCGCTTTCCACAGACTGTAACACACACACACACACACACACACACACACACACACACACACACAGTGTATAAAACTAGTTTTCTGTATGTGTAAGTTTAGGATGAAAGAGTAAGGAGAAACAGGGATAAAGAAATCATGTTTGACGCTCACTGTCACAGACGTAAGGCTTGTCTCTGTCTTCAATAGCAGCTGGCTCTTGTCTCTTTCTCATGCCCCCAACACCGTAGGCCTGCAGAGACCACACACATGCGTGAGAACTCAGACAGCCACATGTAAAATTACACATGTACATAAGATACAAACAAAAAGTTTGAACTTCCACACAAGTCCTGCGTGCACACACATCCTGTACATACTAAAAAAGAGTGTAACAGCACACTCCTCACTTGTGTGTTCGAGTGTCTATACACACACACACACACACACACACACACACACACACACACACACACACACACACACACACACACACACACACACACACACACACACACACACACACACACACACACACTTTTGCATTCTAATCATCTGCTCTCAGTGTAAAGCTCCACTTCCAGCAGGAGGGGGCTGATGACACCTAGCAGGGGAGCAACTGCTCCAATTAGCAACCCTGGTGTCTGTGTGAGCATGTGTATGTGATGATTTTCAGAATACATTGTTAACACTTGATTATCTTCCCATAAGACGCCCAAAATGACTGGAAAAAAAACCTGTCTGATCTAATCAATGTTGTCCCAGCATGATTGAAATCTCTAGATCTATTTGCATTTATTCTTTGTAATATCAGATGCAATTTTACAGACTCAGGATATGGATAAGTCAAACTCACTAAATAAAATACAATAAATGATATCTATCATAACCTCAGACTGGGAATTAGAAAAAGTGCCAGATGCAATTAGACTAGTACAATTTCTTTATGTATATATTGGTATGAAAGCTTTAGTTTAATCCTTGTAATATTAATTTGACACCAGCAAGAATAATTTATGGGCTGTCATTTTATAGTATAGTGTAATCATCAGAACTTTTATTGCTCTGTGTCTGACAGGCAGGATACTAAACTTTCACATCACAGTTTGCAGACTTGCTTCCTTAGTTTTACTCTTCTATACTGACAGCCTTACTTTGTGGCTTCTTAGTTCAGTATAAAATAACCAGGGAAAAAAGAGAGATGATTCATGAAATGTCATTGATGTCTTACCCGTGCTTTGGTACGGTTCTTGCGCTTTGGTACATCTTCCTCCATCTCGTCCACCTCCAGCTCATGAGGGAAATCCCCAACCAGCAGCTTCTACGGATGAGACACAGAGAGAGAGAGAGAGAGAGAGAGAGAGAGAGAGAGAGAGAGAGAGAGAGAGAGAGAAAGAGAGAAAGAGAGAGAGAGAGAGAGAGAGAGAGAGATGGACTGTCAGACAGGTTAGTACTACTAGTACTTACTCTCTTTTCTTTCCTTTTCTCCTCAACGATCTCAGTCTCTACTTGCTTTCAACCTGCTCCGCATGGACCCATGGGTGGTCATGAAATTGCACGTCATCCTGCTGGTTTTGCAATTATTCACATAATCCCAGTGCAGGAAACAACCGAGCAGAACCCTTACCACTACATATAACCAAATATGTAGCCATTTCATTGCAATGAACGATTCAATTTAAGTCTTCCTCCAATAAAGGGGTACACCATGCAAGTTATTATTGCACTTCTATAAATTAGGGGATTCACAAGGGGTACATTAAGAATAATAATCATGGGTCAAGCTTCAAAAACACTGGAGCCTTCATTTCTGATACTGAGTCATAAAAATCTGACAAAGATAAGCAGTAAGGGAAGAGTTAAGTGTGTACATGGAGCTATGATGGAGCAGAGTGTTGAAGTAATGCCTGGCCTGGTGAGTCCCGTGCTTGGCTGGAGTCAGAGGAAATCCTGGATTAGAGGCCCTAAATACTTCCCTATCTCTCAAAGGGCCACTGTGAGGGCCATTCACTCAACTGTTGATTGATTAACTGTTCATCTGAGTTCGAGAGCAACTGCCTCAAGCTGGTGAAATACTCCATCCAGATGGGCATGAAGTTTTTGCTCAGAAGTTACAATACTGAGTGCAACATGCTGTATAGAGGATGACAAAGAACAAGAGGTGGACAATCACACAATCACAAGCACGCACGCACACACACACACTCTGTGCCAGGAGGAAGTTGTCAGAGCCGCGGGAGCCCGTGTCACCGCCAAAACACACACTCCGAGAGAGACAAAGGCAGAGACTGACAAAGAAACACAAACACAGAGGGTAATACAGACAGATGAAAAGAGACAGACAGCCTGACATAGAACAAGACACAGAGAACAACAAAGTACAGAAGAGAGAGAGAGAGAGAGAGAGAGAGAGAGAAAAATGAGAGAGGAAAGAAAGAGAAACAAGAGTCTCACCTGACACTCGCTCATTGGCTCTTCCTCCTTGGTTTCTACCTTCTTCTCCAGGGTTTCCCCGGCGAGCAGCGACTCCAACACAGGACCATCTGGGATACCCCCCTCCTTCTTTAGAGAAGCCTCGTAGTCTAGAGAATGAGACAATTACAATCAGAAAACAGCAGAGATTTTACATTTATGCTGACATGCTCAGTTGAGCTGACAGTGCCCAGAGGAAACAAGATTTCACAAGGTCTTCAGCTTCTGCAGTACAAACGCTGAAGTTGTCTTCTGCAATTTGTCTAAAATATCACACAATTGTGTATTGCTTGTGGGAAGTGTCGACAATTTCTCTACAGATGTTTCTCTTCATATAACCACTTGCTATATAGTGTCATTAAATGAACAACATTTTACATATTACATTTATTGTGAGTTTAACTAAAATCTATGAATATGCTTATATATATATATATATATATATATATATATATATATATATATATATATATATATATATATATATATATATATATATATATATATATATATATATATATATTTGTTTTTTTTAATTGTGATACAAAGACAAAGCTCAGAAATGACAATTGCTGAATTTCAGGAAATTACATGTTTTTAAAATAATATACCTTCAATGATAGCTGTACAAGCAAATACAGAATACACGGCATATGTGATACTGTCAGACGATGTGGAATCAAGATAAGACCTTTCCAGCATTAATTTACAATTAGCAATATGCACCCAGTGGATACACAGATCTCACAATTCCGTCAATGGGAAAAGTTATCATAATTGCTCCTTAATTACCGATCTTAAACTCGATCGGTACAAGCCGTGGGTCCTCCAGGATGTTTAGCCGTCTCTTCTTGCGCCAGCAGCGAGCAGGATATGTGTACAACTGACCTGGAGCATGACCTGAAACACAGAGAATACACAGCTCGGTTATAGGACACACTGCCATGATTCATACATTAAGTAGTGCATAAACAAAAACTGGATTGGATAAATTGATGTCTACATAGATATGTATGCCTACATGTAGGCACAGCAGGCAAGTTTGAGCTAAATGCTAACACGTTTACATTTACGTTTACTGTACAGATGATGGGTATGACATTTGTTTTTTCGGTATTTTCAAAGAATTCATCCAATAGCTTTACTCTGAACCACTAATGTCAACCTGCAGGTGGCGCTATAGGGAGAGTCAGATTTTCATCCACTGGGGACCACGAATGTCTAAACAAAATGTTATCTTAATCTATCTAATAGTCTAGACTGTAGCATGGCTAAGAATATAAATGGCTGTGGTGTAAACAGTTGTCCAAACCAAATTTGTTTTATTTATGTGTTTTAAATATAAACCAAATGTAAAATAATCAGCCATTAAACAATGTACCAAACAGAAATAAACCTTACATTTTAAACACATACAGAATGATAATCGATTTTTCAATTTAATTCATTACTATTCTATGCAAATCAAGTTATGACTAAAAATTAACTAGCAAACAAAATAATTGTACTGGCAGACACCAGGCAAAGCCCACAAACTGAAATCATCATGCAGAAGTGCACACATACACACACACACACACACACACACACACACACACACACACACACACACACACACACACACACACACACAAACACACACACACACACACACACACATATAAGTGCATTCTCTCTGGAATAGTTGGTGCCAGCGGCGTATCATTGCCTACAGGGGTGTCTGATTCACAGCCAAAGTACACTGATGTTACAGAGAAAGAGAAAGCGATGAGAAAACACCCATTGGGGAAAGTATAAAAAAAGTTTAGGTGTGAAAGGTAGAAGGCCTGGAAAAGAGGGGGAGGACATGAGAGAGAGGGTAGAGGAAGGAAAATGAGACAGAAACAAGCAGGGCAGAGGAAGGAAGGAAGCTGCGGGACAAATGACTGGAGAAAATCATTTGTGTAGCACAACAGCTAGTAAACAACGCACACACCGACAAAGAAGAGTGCTCTAAAGAGCTCGTCAAGCTTTAGCAAGCTACTTGCCACTTTATTCTGACAAGGTATCAACACACACACACCTCACATACAGAGAGACACACACCTGGTCCGCGGTGGTTCTTCTCCATCCAGATGTAACAGTTGCTCTGGGCCACGCCAGTCTGGGAGTCCAGGAAGGGGAGACGCATGGAGCGCTCAGCGCACAGACGGGCATTGTAGCTGCGACAGTGTTCAATGGCCTCCTTATAGAACTCCTCACCAAGACTGAGAGAGAATAGAGAGTTGAGGAAGAGGAGGGAGAATAGAAAGGAGGGTGTGAGGGGGTCAAAGGTGAAGGATGAAGATGGAGTGCAGTCCAACATTAGCAGGGGAAAAAGATGCCAAAACCATGCTTTTGTATGTGTTTACATGTGAGTCAAAAGAGGGACTGGTTTCATGGACTGGTTAGTGTGTGTGTGTGTGTGTGTGTGTGTGTGTGTGTGTGTGTGTGTGTGTGTGTGTGTGTGTGTGTGTGTGTGTGTGTGCGTGCGTGTAGGCGCAGTCCTATTAACCTGGGTCACAGCAGATGAGCTGGCAACTACACACTGTAAAAACCACACACAGTCGCACACATGCAGTACAGTAACACATTTTTCAATGCGAGGACAATGTATGCACTGTATCTTCTAACCTGTCCAAGTGTGAGTTTGATTAACATTCAGCGTGACATTCTTCTCTTTGGTCCTCCCTCCCTCCCTCCCTCTTCCCTCCCATCCCTCATCCCCCATCTTACCTGTTCTTGATGACTGCACCTCCAGATTGCCTGTAGGGAGAACAGGGGGAAAAAAAGCAAAAGATGTGTGGTGAGTCACTCCTCCACTCCACCCTCCCTCCCTCTCCACTTCTCAGTCTTTTACAAAATCTTTTCTGCACTCTCTTGCTCTTGTTTCTCTTTTTTCTGATTTTTTTGTTGTTGTTGCATGTTTAACTTCACACTGCCCATCTCTCGCTACAGTTCTTTTTTGGTTAATTCCCATCTTTCTTTTGCACTTCTCTGTCTTCGCTGTGTCTCTCTCCTGTTAATCACTCCTCTTTAGTGTCTTCCTGCTGAGTGCAGACAAGGTCACTTTGCTATACAGACGTTAGATACAGGACAGACAAAAATTCAGCTACACATGCACAAAGCTACAGTGCTGGCAAATAGCAACCTCAAAAAAACAATGCAGTGCAGCTAATTTAGCCTTGTCAGACTCTCGATGGACAGTAAAAACAAAGTTAACAGCGATATTGTCCTTTTTATTCTACACATTCTTCTTCCCTGTCAAAACCTGGTGCCTAATGTAGCCTAATGTAGCCTTGAGCCTCTAGCGGCTAGCCTCAATCAGAGATGAGGAGTGTTATACAGAGAGCTGGTAAACTCACTTCTTTCTAGTCCACCCCTCCCCCCCCCCCCCCCCTCCCAAATTCTTTTCATTTTCAGTTTGTAGTCTTCAGCCCCAACCGACGCTGACTCAAGTAAAATCACTTGAGGATGTTTATCAGACTTCACACAGATCCCTCTAGAGCCACAAAAGGCTTGTTCCAATCTCTAACACCTGTAAACACACTTTGAGTTCCCCATTAAATAGGCTGCACATATCCCCTGATGAAAAAAAAAACCATAAGCCATAAATTTGTTGTTAATACTACAAGTTTCACTGGAATTGTAGTCTTTAAAAAAAGTCTATATCTAAAAGAATGTAACAACAATGACAGAAAAGAAAATGTATGGTTTACAATTTCAAAGTCAAATCAAAACACTTTGTATACATTATGTGCCAAACCATGTAAATATTGCAAACTTGTGCTGATGATGCTGTCATGATGCAAGTAATCCAGGAGTTAAATAAACTGCCCCAAAACATTGTTGTTGTTTTTTTTTCAATGATTGCATATTAGCACTATCCAGGCTGCTATCTGCACCACATCTAATCAGTTCCTTCTTGGCCCAAGGCTTAAATTTGTACCAAATTTGACTGAAATGTGTTAAATAGTTTTTGAGATATCTGCTAAGTAACAAAAAGCTAACAAAATCACTGGACTGAAAGCCTCCTTAGCTGAGGTACTTATTGAAATCTGCCACAGCAACACACTACCACACACTTTAAAGGTACAAACAGAGTTGATAATCATCCTTGAGTGAAATAAAAGCAAAATTAGACATTTCTAAAAAAAAATATTATTTACACTTTATATCCTTAAATTGTATTAAAGCTATTTTTTACAAATAAAGAAAGGTGTTGAAAGAACCTCTTGGTTGGAAATAAGGACAAATTCAACCCAGCCGTCCATAGACCCAGCTGACATTGTTGGGGAGTAACTAGTTACATGTTACGTGTAACTGTAACACTGTAAGTGACAAGTATATGGAACTTTTTAATGTTTCTGAAACTATGTAATTTTTCATCTGATCACTGACAGTGAAAAGAACGCTATTTTTATATAGTTTTTATTAATGCCTCTGCCAAGTCACAAAATAATTTATGTCAGGTAGACAGCGCTACAGAGCACACATTCTGAAGGGTCACATTTTTCATTGTAACACCGAAAAAGCCCGTGTTATTGTATCCAGCCAGGTAAAAGGTAGCAGGAGATTTCTTTATATAGGCCTCATTGTATTCTAATTTTATTTGCTGTAGTTATGGCTGATACTGGGGCAGGACCATCACAGGAAAGAAGGAAATTAAAAGAAGAACAACTAAAAGCTAAAAGGGAAAGTGAAAGACAACAGGCAAAATCTGAGTCACACTTGGTCGGGCTTTCAACAGATGGAGACAATTACGGGATTGTAAATTATTCAAAAACGTCCCAGAATTGACCCTCAGGTATGTTATTTGTCTACTTCATTCATAAAATAACTTTAGATTGCGCGATGTGGTTGTACGTCAGTAGCCAACATTAAATTACACCCCCCTTCCACTCGTCCACACAGACGAGTTAAAGGCCTGGATGCAAAATTACGAATCCCACTATGCCAAGACCCGCCCTACGAAGCAGCTCGATTGGTTGGGGTTATACATTTCCCATCAAGTGGTCGAGTGTCCGTCCGAGGGGCTGTCGGCCTTCATTTTGGCCAACCTGATGTGTTCAGTCGGAGGCAGGGCAGTCGGGACTCACCTGGAAATGGCGAGCAGAATGAGCATGACTAGAGTCTCTCAAAATCTGATGAAAATCTTTTAAACTGACCTTTGTTGAGCTGAAATGAAGACAGATTCAGCAACTGTATGGCCTATTTCTCGCTTTTACATGTTTTCAGAAACATGTTTTAGTGAACTATTTTAGTACAACATGAGATCATATTCTCAACAAGCCGCCATGACAGTCTGGCTTTGAATTTCCATAGAAAACAAACCCACGTGACGCGTTCATCCAATCAGCTGCCGGTTTTCATTTTTTGGGCAACAATACAGATTAGCATCGCCTGCTGTTATGGAGACGTATTACGTCTCGTCTCTTCAGTGTGTTCCGGGGCACTTTTTTGACAAACTCGGGGAGACTAATCAGTCCGACGGCCTTTTCTGCCGACGGTTGGCTGTCTGGTTGGTGTGTAACTGCCTTTAAACTGACCTTTGTTGAGCTGAAATGAAGACAGATTCAGCAACTGTATGGCCTATTTCTCGCTTAAAATTTTTCAGAAACACGTTTTTGTGAACTATTTTAGTACAATATGAGATCATATTCTGAACAAGCTGCCATGACAGTCTGTCTTTGAATTTCCAGAGAAACCAGACCCACGTGACGCATTCGTCCAAACAGATGCCAGTTTTCATTTCTTGGGCAACAATCCAGATTAGCGCCGCCTGCTGTTATGGAGACGTATTACGTCTCGTCTCTTCAGTGTGTTCTGAGGCATTTTTTTTACAAACTCGGGGAGACTGATCAGTCCAACTGCCTTTTCTGCCAACGGTTGGCCATCTGGTTGGTGTGTAAGCAGCTTATTCCTTTAAGTCCGTGTGTAAAGTGTCCGTGGGTATCATGAAATGCACTATATTAATATAAGTTATTATTACGTTTGTTGCTACAACAATCTCTTAATGCTTTGGCTCGTGACAGTGACAGTGATACCTGGTTTAGCTCACGATACATCCAAATCAGGCTAAGTTACCGTATGCAACACTTCAAATGCAACAATGCATCTGTAAAGTATTCTCTTGTTGTAAATGAATGAGTTTGTGTCCAAGCAAAATAATCATTGCGACTATATGACCTCCCAGTAACGCTAACTCTGTAATCTACAGTGGGCAATAAAGCTCCAGTTTTGTCCAAGAGCGAATGCTAGAATCAACACAAACTGAAAGTTACATATACCCACTTTAATTACAAAATAAAGGTAACTGTCCATTACAGTTACTGGGAATTTTTTGTAATTAAATTACAGTTTCCTATGAAAATGTTCATGATTACATTGGGGGTTACATCTGAATATTTTCTGTAAAAAGCTAGGCTATATGTTGAATATTAATTTTGTTGCTTAGCATATTTTCATGTGCACAATGTTTTCTTTTGCCATTTCCAGCCGCAGCCGTTTAGTAAAGTTTGATGCTATTCTGATGCTTTCAATTGGTTCTCCTGTTTGAATTTGCAGTGCCACCTGCCTGACAGTTAAATTAACTCTCAAGCTGTCAGAGAGTTGTCACTATGGCTACGGATAAATTCTGTTCCAGTGCTGGAAATATAAAATAACATTTCATTTTCACAAAAACCTGAGAAGGGTTTCGAACATAAGAATGTTTGCCAGCGGTCAAAATGCTGAAAATATTGATGTCCACCCTCAAGAGACAACTGCAGGTATGTAAGTTAAGTTAGCTTACAGTAACAAGCAGTCATATTAAATAAAGAAGGGAAGATATGGCTACCTTCCGTGTGACACACTTCTAATTTGTATTGAAGACGTATTTTAGCACCATATTTAGCTTGGGGCATAATGCTGTGATATATATATGTATATATATATATATATATATATATATATATATATATATATATATATATATATATATATATATATATATATCTATTATATATATTATAATATTATATAATTATAATATATATATTAGTGCTGTCAGTTAAAGGTGTTATTAACGGCGTTAACGCAAACCCATTTTAACGGTGTAAATTTTTTATCACGAGATTAACATTCTTTTTGGCCTAGCAAACTTTGTCGTTTTTTTCACATGCTGTTGCAACAACTAGTAACCTTATAAAAACTACAACACCACACCGGATCTAACTAGACCGGAAACAACAGGCACGCTGCACACACTTGTTTGGGCATGCGAGCCGGCCAAAGAGTAGTTACGTTTCGAAATGCCAAAATGGATGCCAAAAAGATTCTGAATGGAAAGTTTACTTTTTTAAAAGTTGTCAAATGGTTCCATTGACAAGACCAAAGTGATCTGTGAGTTTTGTCATTGTGAACTGAGCTATCATCGCAGCATGTCGAGTCTGAAATACCACTTGATGGCCAAGCACACAGCTGATGCGAATTCTCCGCCGCCTCGTCAAAGCCAGGCGACAATGGATGACTTCAGACAGAAGCACATGGATGGGTTAGTGTGAAATTGAACACTACAGTATATGCCAATGTTGTTTTCAATAAAAAAACATTTGCACAAAGCAAGCCGATCCACGTTTCCATGTTGATAAGACCATTAAAATGAGAAAAAATAATGGGACAAAAAGAAATCAAGGGACATTTAGAATAGATAAAAATGTGCAATTAATTGCAAGTTAACTATAACATTAATGCGATTAATCGCGATTAAATATTTTAATCGTTTGACAGCACTAATATATATATATATATATATATTATTATTATTATTATTATTATTTTTTAAATCTGTGACCTCAGAATGATCACATTTAAAAAGAGAGGAGCTGAAGTCTGATTTTGTGGTGGCTCTTCTTCAAAATTACATTTTTATAATCTCAATTCATGTGATGAAGGATTTTAAAAGGAGTTTGACAGTAGTCAGTGTTGAGTACTGCTCTAAGGTTAACATTGCCAGGTTTAAACATTTGAAATTGGTTAACAGTTGAAAAAAATTCATTCCAAATTTTGAAAAGTAATCAAAAAGTAATTAAATGTAAGAAGTTACATTACATTGATAAAGTAATTGAAATAGTTACACTACAAGTGAGAGTTTGCAAACTTGTCTGTTATTGGCAAAGGACAAACAATAACAGGTTCAAAGGGCTTGAAACAGGTTTAATATCCTGTGTGTCTGCCGATGCTATGCACTTGTAACCCCGTCAAGGAAAGGGTTAACAGAAACATAGTGTTGGCCAATCGGAAGTGGTTGTGGGAGACTCCTGCATTTGGCTGAGTCTCTATCTGATATGTCAGATTAGAACCCAAATTGAAACGTAAACAACTAAAATTGCTGAATGTTAGAACATTGTGTCAAATTGGTCGTTTACTGTGACTTATAAAGTGTCAGGTTTAGTTAGTTCCATCATAGTGTTAATAGTGTCAAAAAACATAAACTGACGTTGTTGTTCAGTAGCTAGCTCAGAAATTATTGGCTAATTACTGATTTAGCAGGTGGGGTTAACACTTTTGCAAGGCACTGTATCCGTGTCACATTCTCATTAGGGGCTGAGCCCCCCCTAAAGGTCTGATCCTAGAATCGCCCCTGGTAACATGTAATCGCTAACCTATTACATTTCCAAAGTAACCTTCCCACCACTGTCAGCAGATGCTGGTGAGGTCTGACAGTTTGTGTGGGAATCTTTAAAACCTCCTAAACCAGTTCTGCAATCTTGTGGGCCATCGCAGGACGTGTGACATTTAAAGGATGTGATCGGGGTGTCAATATGTGAGGCATGCTGTGCTCATGTCTGTTAATGTGTCGTTGGGAATGGGCTGCTTGGCTTCTGCTGAAGAGAATGTGTTTCTGTGCAGCGCACCTGCATTCGAATGTTAGCGTATAAATAGTCATAAGAAGGGGGATTAAACACTTACACACACTGAGAGGTGCTCAAAGTAGAAAAAAAAAACACAGGTCCAGAAAGCCTTACATGTTGCTTTTGTAAATATTAAGAGGAAAATTGTGAATAAAAACTTGGACTTAAAGGCTCCACTAGCAACCAAACTGAAATACCAGAGAAAAGGAAAAACAACACCATTCAAAATGTAAAACAGCTCAACGCTGCCCCCCCCCACACCCTCCATTCGCCTCCTCACTCAGTACCCCTCTCACTTAAAACCTGTTCTCTTCCATCCCTCCATCACCTCCATCCCTCTCTCCTCCGCTGCCTTCAGAGGAGAATAAGTAGGTCCCCTCTCGATAATAAGTTGACAGCTGTAGAAAATGGCTTCTTTCAATTTGGGTGCTCCCAATCTCATTATATTGTGATAGGAGAGCTGCATGACTGTTTGCCTGTTTGGAGGCTCATACGGGAGAAGAGCTGAGGCACTCGAAGTGGAGCCTGAGAGAGAGTTACGCAGTTACAAGTTGGGAGAAGACACTTGAAAAATGAGAGAAGGGGGAATGAGGTGGGCAGAGGAGAGAAAATGAGAAAGAGGAAAGTGACATTCACTGAGGGAGAGG